>NW_028155321.1:0-82000 GCF_963514095.1 Eutrigla gurnardus | reverse complement strand
TGCATTCTTCAATGTCCCACCGAGATCAACACATTTAAGTCATAACAGCACTCTGGAGTGGATCTTCTTTCGTTTCAATGTGATTCCATTGTCTTTGAACACAAAATGGCGTCTAAACATCAAATAAGTGCAAAACAATGCTTTTACAAGTTTAATGTGGGGAAAAGGCCGTAATAGCTGTTTCACGCAGGGAAGAGGCTTTTAAGCTGTTATTTGCAGGTACCATGCGTTTTAACCACTATTGCCGTGTCAGTTGTCAAATAAGCTGCATTCTTCAATGTCCCACCGAGATCAACACATTTAAGTCATAACAGCACTCTGGAGTGGATCTTCTTTCGTTTCAATGTGATTCCAGTGTCTTTGAACACAAAATGGCGTCTAAACATCAAATAAGTGCAAAACAATACTTTTACAAGTTTAATGTGGGGAAAAGGCTGTAATAGCTGTTTCACGCAGGGAAGAGGCTTTTAAGCTGTTATTTGCAGGTACCATGCGTTTTAACCACTATTGCCGTGTCAGTTGTCAAATAAGCTGCATTCTTCAATGTCCCACCGAGATCAACACATTTAAGTCATAACAGCACTCTGGAGTGGATCTTCTTTCGTTTCAATGTGATTCCAGTGTCTTTCAACACAAAATGGCGTCTAAACATCAAATAAGTGCAAAACAATGCTTTTACAAGTTTAATGTGGGGAAAAGGCTGTAATAGCTGTTTCACGCAGGGAAGAGGCTTTTAAGCTGTTATTTGCAGGTACCATGCGTTTTAACCACTATTGCCGTGTCAGTTGTCAAATAAGCTGCATTCTTCAATGTCCCACCGAGATCAACACATTTAAGTCATAACAGCACTCTGGAGTGGATCTTCTTTCGTTTCAATGTGATTCCAGTGTCTTTGAACACAAAATGGCGTCTAAACATCAAATAAGTGCAAAACAATGCTTTTACAAGTTTAATGTGGGGAAAAGGCTGTAATAGCTGTTTCACGCAGGGAAGAGGCTTTTAAGCTGTTATTTGCAGGTACCATGCGTTTTAACCACTATTGCCGTGTCAGTTGTCAAATAAGCTGCATTCTTCAATGTCCCACCGAGATCAACACATTTAAGTCATAACAGCACTCTGGAGTGGATCTTCTTTCGTTTCAATGTGATTCCAGTGTCTTTGAACACAAAATGGCGTCTAAACATCAAATAAGTGCAAAACAATGCTTTTACAAGTTTAATGTGGGGAAAAGGCTGTAATAGCTGTTTCACGCAGGGAAGAGGCTTTTAAGCTGTTATTTGCAGGTGCCATGCGTTTTAACCACTATTGCCGTGTCAGTTGTCAAATAAGCTGCATTCTTCAATGTCCCACCGAGATCAACACATTTAAGTCATAACAGCACTCTGGAGTGGATCTTCTTTCGTTTCAATGTGATTCCAGTGTCTTTGAACACAAAATGGCGTCTAAACATCAAATAAGTGCAAAACAATGCTTTTACAAGTTTAATGTGGGCAAAAAGCCGGAAATAGCTGTTTCATGCAGGAAAGAGGCTTTTAAGCTGTTATTTGCAGGTAACATGCGTTTTAACCACTATTGCAGTGTCAGTTGTCAAATAAGCTGCATTCTTCAATGTCCCACCGAGATCAACACATTTAAGTCATAAAAGCACTCTGGAGTGGATCTTCTTTTGTTTCAATGTGATTCCAGTGTCTTTGAACACAAAATGGCGTCTAAACATCAAATAAGTGCAAAACAATGCTTTTACAAGTTTAATGTGGGGAAAAGGCTGTAATAGCTGTTTCACGCAGGGAAGAGGCTTTTAAGCTGTTATTTGCAGGTACCATGCGTTTTAACCACTATTGCCGTGTCAGTTGTCAAATAAGCTGCATTCTTCAATGTCCCACCGAGATCAACACATTTAAGTCATAAAAGCACTCTGGAGTGGATATTCTTTCGTTTCAGTGTGAGTCCACTGTCTTTCAACACAAAATGGCGTCCAAACATCAAATAAGTGCAAAACCATGCTTTTACAAGTTTAATGTGGGGAAAAGGCTGTAATAGCTGTTTCACGCAGGGAAGAGGCTTTTAAGCTGTTATTTGCAGGTACCATGCGTTTTAACCACTATTGCCGTGTCAGTTGTCAAATAAGCTGCATTCTTCAATGTCCCACCGAGATCAACACATTTAAGTCATAACAGCACTCTGGAGTGGATCTTCTTTCGTTTCAATGTGATTCCAGTGTCTTTGAACACAAAATGGCGTCTAAACATCAAATAAGTGCAAAACAATGCTTTTACAAGTTTAATGTGGGGAAAAGGCTGTAATAGCTGTTTCACGCAGGGAAGAGGCTTTTAAGCTGTTATTTGCAGGTACCATGCACTGTAAAAAAAAAAAGTAATTTTACAGGAAATATTCTGTAGTTTTTTACAGATTTGTTCTGTTTTCCAATAAAACAATGAAATGCTAGTAGATTTACAGATATTTTTAGTAATTTCAGGCTTTATTTTTAAAATCACAGTTAATTAACCATAATGTAAGATTACATCAATATTATGTTTTTTAATGACAATTCATTGTATTTGTACAGCTTTAACTCTAATTTTACATACAATTTTCTGTATGTTTTCACAGGTTTATTACCATTTTCCATAAGACAATGTAATAACTGTAAATTAACAGATACTAGCAGTAATTTAAATATTTACCTTTAGAATTACATGTAATTACCAATAATATAATATTACATTATTACTATGTTTTTTGAAGGTAATTTAACATGTTTCTTTCATATTCGAATGTAATTTTACATCAATGTGATGTAATTTTACAGATCTTTTCTGATAATGATAATGACGAAATGTACGTAAAATTACAGAAATCTGTAGTGTTTTCCATAAAATTGCAGGTCATTAAGCATGTGTGGTTAAGGTGATTTTGGTTTTTTTAGAGGTAATGAGTAGTATTTGTACAAACACAAACGTAATTTACTGTACATTACTGTATAAAAACAATTTAAAATATATCATTTTACAAAAAATGCACTTTAAATAATGTAATTTTACATAAAGTATTCTGTATTCTAACAGATGTTTTTGCTTTTTTTTTTAAAACAATAAATGCATGTAGATTTACAGATATTGGGAGTAATTTAAATTTTCACTATTTATATGGTATTGTATAAGTACACATTCCACTGTCATTTTTTTTACAGATTATCGCCATTTTCAATAAGACAATAACAGTAGATTAACAGTAATTTAAACATTTACCCTGAAAATTACAAATAATTAACCATAATAATTACAAATTAGATAGATTATACTAGTATAATAGTGTAAGTAATTACAACGTTATTTCCACAAAATTGCAGTTTATTTAGCATGCGTCGTTGAAGTGTTTTATGTTTTTTAACTGTACATTACTGTAGAAAGACAATTTAAAATGCTATTTTACGGAACGTGCACTTTTAAAAATGCAGTTTTACAGAAAGTATTCTGTATTCTAACGGATGTTTTGCTTTTTTAAAGCCCCAGTCGGCAACATTTTTTTGCTCATATTCACCGAAGCCGACACTATGCTCCGATAGAACAACATAAATCATCCAAAATTACACAAATCAGTCATTCAAAGTGTTTTCCTTAAAATTGCCAGATTTGATGAGATATCAGTTTCCTTTTTGGTTTATAAATCTGGACTTGTGGTGTCTTGTAAGCCCATGGGGACTGGGCATATTAATATGCAGGACACCATAATAAAGATATCATTCATTCAACCTATCTATCTGACATCAGTGATGCCAACTTAGCAGGCCTTCGGCTAAAACTATCTGGACTGCTTGTGATATTTAATGTCATGCGAGAGAGAAGCTGCTCTAACTTGTGCCTCTCCAAAAAGATGAACCATCTGCAACAGCAGAACAGGAAAAATCAGACAGGCTCCATATTTATAAACACATTTAATGAATTTGTTAATTTTGAAAATGAATCTCTTGTTTACTGCATACTACATAATGTAGAATTCAAAAACAAATCGTAACATAATATGCAGAACTGAAATTTTTCCAAAAAACGTTTCTTTGCAACAAGTCAAAAATGTTCACAGTAAAGTCAAATGGGGGGGTGCTCTTTCCAGGCCTTGTCCGAGGGGAAGGCCACTTCAAAACTGACTTAAAACGATTAACACCATCTTGTTTACTGTGTAAACATGTAACATAGAATTCAAAAATTCTCAAACTTGGGACTTTTAACATGATACAAAGAACTGATTTTGTACATTGTGCATGTGAAACTGAAAACTACTAAAACCTTCAGGAATGTCAGTTCCCTGGGGACGTTCTCCCAGACTGTTGCTCCAATGCAATCGTAACATAATATGCAGAACTGAAATTTTTCCAAAAAACGTTTCTTTGCAACAAGTCAAAAATGTTCACAGTAAAGTCAAATGGGGGGGTGCTCTTTCCAGGCCTTGTCCGAGGGGAAGGCTACTTCAAAACTGACTTAAAAAGATTAACACCATCTTGTTTACTGTGTAAACATGTAACATAGAATTCAAAAATTGACAAACTTGGGACTTTTAACATGCAGAACTGATTTGGTACATTGTGCATGTGAAACTGAAAACCACTAAAACCTTCAGGAATGTCAGTTCCCTGGGGACGTTCTCCCAGACTGTTGCTCCAATGCATTATCCTACAGGTAGAGAAGACATTTGTTGAGATATGTTAGACAGGATTGGGTTAGATAACTTAGAAATGTAGTCCGTTATTGAATACACATCACATGGCATTTTTTTGTAATTAGTAGGTTACTATAACCCACTGGATTACAAAAAATGTAATAAATGTAACAATAAATGTAATTATCATTCAGCAGGACAAATACTTTATTTCAGATAAATAGGTTAGGATAAATAAGTTATTTATTACGGAAAAATGTCTTTGGGATCTCTTCGTCTGTCTGTTCTGCTCTGTGTCTGCGTGTGTCTGCGTGTGTGTGTGTGTGTGTGTGTGTGTGTGTGTGTGTGTGTGTGTGTGTGTGTGTGTGTGGTGGCGGAGAGGCCGGGCTTATGCAAGAAGCCTCCTATGGTGACGTCACCATAGGAGCAGAATCAAACCCTTGTGTCTTTGAGTGCACACCCTTGTGGTTTAAACAAAGAGGCCAAATGAAAAAACTGAGCCACTTTCAAACTCCAAATTTTCAGGCAAGTTTCAACTGAGGTCCAACTGCAATATACATGTATTAACAAGGAAGAATGTGATTTCCGGGTGACTGGACATAGTGAGTGAGCGGACTCTAACAGATGGAACGCGAAAACATTTCCAGATATACTACGAGCGATGTCACAATAAGGACCAGATGGAGCGGAGTCACAGAGGTGCTGCTTGCCGGCAGACAGCTGCTGAGCTCTGGGCAGCTCTGGAGGAGAGAGCCGGGTGCAGAATCGGAACTTCTGCAGTAACAACACCCAGAGTCTGCTCTGATCCAGAGCCGTTTACTGGCACTGTTAGTGTATTTTTTGTGAAATTAAGCCACACTACTACACCACTTCTGTCTCTCCACCATGTTGTCGCTAGCGCTGGCTGCCTCTCGCAAGAGCGTGACGTCATTGTTTGCAAGGCAGGTAGCAGTAAGGCATCGGTAAGGGAATTGTTAAGCATAAAGGCAAATGATGTCAATGGATTGAACCAGTTGAAACCAGTTCTCAACTGGAATCGCTTCTTGATTTCCATCCCTATTCATAATGTCCCTTTTTACTCAATATGGAAGTTGATCCACTAAAACTTAAATACAACGAACTTCATTCTACATCATATTTGTGATGTTTTGAAGGTACTGTAGATATCTGCTAGAGTTGGAATAAATTATAGTGGTACGTATTTCTATATTATCACATTTTGCTCACTTCACTGGTATGGACCACACTGTAGAGACCGATATATTGAATAAACATATGAAGAAGAAACGGATACAGCAGGTGTTATTTTTTCATGTCCAACATATTCTACACATTTAAAGACGCTGAAACTGTAGAACTATGTCTATTTCCGCTGATAACAGTGCACTTGGGGAAAAAGAAGGTGAGACTCTCTAGATGATGTTCTGCTTACACTGGCTGTGTGACTGGTCTATAAAAACCAAGACGTTCTGCGATGCAGACACTAACCACACTGTCTGCACACGCAGGCAATGTGTCCTGGACTTAAGACCTTTAATGCATGCAAAGTGACCTAAGCAACTTACCCATTAAGTACTCCATTCAAACTCTGCAATGCGGTTGATAAGGGTCAGGACTTTCGGGTTCACTGCATTGCTCTTCTTCTTTTCCTGGCGTTCTACTTTGGAGCCCTTGTCAGGATTTATCTTAAAGATGCACCTGGACAGAGTGGTAAAAAATACAAAAACTGTTCAACAAAACATGATCTAAATCAAGATTTCAGACACTCACAGATCATCGTCTATTTACGTCATGACCATCAGCTGTAGAGTCGTGCAACGGTAATTTTTAAGTTTTTAAAATGTGGAGCATGTGCATTGTGTGATTGTTAGCAGAGAGTAGTGAATATGCCATGGACACTACTTTTTTCCTTCCATTCTGGAATTTTGAGGGCACTATAAAGTGGATATATTTACACACTCAGCATTCACACACTCAAATAAAATGGTGCAGGGGACCCAGCCTATTCATTTGTGTCCACTGTACTAATAATTAGGGCTTTGACTTTTGCCCAAAAATCATATTCGAAGTTAGTTTGTTTATCAATATTAATATTAGAATATTTATTAATAATATTTTGACCTTAAAATGCCTTCAGTAAGACCTATATGGTATGGTACTTAAGTTGTATATGTTTTGTCCACCAGAGGGCAGTGTATCAGTCAACGTCAATAGGCAGGCAATTATGTTTTCAGAACCTTTATTTATTTAGGTCAGACACAAACTGTGTATGCATTCGGTTTCATCAAAATAAAGATAAATAAGCCAGTCAGGCTAAACTGAAAAGACAAAATAAAGGTAGGCCTAAAAACAAAACCGGTGTCGGTGAGAGCTCCAGGCTGCTTTCGGACATTATTTGGGCCGTCAGTGGCGACTGTTCGGCGGTGTTTGTTTGCCTATTTACGGGCAGTATTCCGGGTGGCGCGTCTTAAGAGTTTACGGTTCTCGGGACGGAGCGCGAGTGTGGGCTCGCGGGGCCCGCCTGCTGCCCGGTGTCGGTTAGGGCTCCAGGCTGCTTTCAGACATTATCGGGGCCATCAGTGCCGACTGTTTGCCGCAAACCAGGACGCTAACGTCACCTATAGGAGCCCAGATGACCAATGATAGCCTTGCTAATGAGCTTGCGATTCACAAAACTTCACCAGGCGTGAAAAAGCCTCGGAATCTGAATTGAAAACAACGTTCAAGCAAAGACATTTACAAAAAATAATGCCCATAACAGGTTTGAATATTAAGGGCTGCCTAATATTCGAATTATATTCGAATAATGAAGTTCGGAGTCAAAGCCCTACTAATTATTGGTTTTTGGTCTTATCTTTTGACTCATTTGAGCTACCCTTCTAATTCCTGATGTGCTCTATAGATGACCTGGCCTTTCCAATGATATCTCATGTGTTTAGGTGGGATGATGGGAATTTTCTTTTTATGCTGAGACAAAATGGAGAATGTAGCAAAATGCCCCGGGAAAAGACAAAAGATCAGTCAAATATTATTATATTATTTTTGTCAGGAATTATAAATTGGTGTCAGAGTGTCGTTAAACTTTTTGTTAGGAAAAATAATAGCCTTTTTATGACTGTCAACTCTAATGGACATGAGAACGATTTAATGGGGTTAGCTAATAGATAACTTGCTTGCTAGTTCTTTCTTTACATTCAAATCTCTTCCCCAAAACACATTTCTTTGTGGGGTAATAAATATGTTGAATGTATTTTCTATGTTGAGTAATTAATGTTAAATACTTTATAACAATGTTTCGTTCAACCTCTTAAATGTTTCCACTATTGTAGGAGGCAGAAGAGGTCCTGTTGGAAATTTTAGAGGTGTCTGTCTGTCTCTTTCTCTGTTTATCTGTCTCTCTCTCTCCCTTCCTCTGTCTGTCTGTGTGTCTCTCTCTCTTCCTCTGTCTGTCTGTCTGTCACAGAGGTATATCTCCAGGACCCCCAAAACTTTCTCTAGCTCCACTTTAAAATTTCTCCAGGACCTCTACTGCTCAGTATTTATCCTATTATATACTGTGTATATAATGTACTCATCCCGGCAGCAGCCCCCCATGGAACTCAAAATTTCCCTGGAAATTTCTAGTTTAATGTTATTATTTCTACCTACCTATACCTATTTCTACCTATTGATAACATACTGTTATGCGGTCAACGGAAAAACATTTTTTTAAGTGTACACTACATGGAGAATAATTTCAGCATTTTATTTTGCTACCAGACAGTCTTTCTGACCCAGTCAGCAAATCAGTCTTTTTTTAGGAGGCTAAAATATGTTACTGCTGACCCCATCCACAGCATTACATTGCTGAGCGTTAGTGCTAGTGCAGGTGCATGTTTCTCCACACTGGGGTCATGCAAACAGCTTCCTCATACAACCCCTCTTCAAAATATCCTAAATATCCCTTAACCTACAGAGGAGTTATATTATGAATACATGTGTATGTGTGTATGATTATTCATGTACACTTACCTTTGAAGAAACTCCATTGTGGACCCGAGTTCCACTGGGTAGTGCATATTGAAGATGTAGAAACACATGAACATGCCAACCAGTGCGTCAGTGAAGCTCTTCAAGTTATCCATCATCACCTCCTGGTCCGCTGCCACCATGAAAACTGTTGCAGACAATGGACTCTCTCCTGTGAAAAAAAAAGGTCATCAGTAAATCCACCCATTTAAATGCCTCCATTTGTATGTAGGGCACACACATTCTATTGCCGCTCACTTACCACATACAACAATGCATGGTGTGGGTGGCAGGTGTTCTGTCTCAACCTCCACAGCGATGCATGTTCTGTCAACCATGTGGAACAGTCTTGCACGGTCCTCTTTGAAGTGTGAAAGTAGCATCAATACTGCCCCACAGGGTCCACCTCCAGCTTGGATCTCTGCTCTCTGTTTTGCAGCTATGCTTGTTTTCTCCAATGGAAGAGACTGAAAATATTCCAGGACTCTGGCCAATTTTGAGGCCATGGCCTCCTCAAATCCCTCATTGATGTGGACACCAGTTAAGAGTTTGAAGTGTGCCTTCATGCCAACGAGTGAGAAGAGGAAAGGCCATTCTTCAGTAAGGGCCTGGGTGTCCTTACCAGAGATAATGTCATTTCTCTGAGATATGAAGGTGTCTGAGATTAACTGTTCTATTAGTTTTTCATTCCTCTCATTTTCCAGGAACATTTTTTGCATGTTTTTTTTCTTCTTCATCTGTGCTTCCACATTCACAGGTCCAGATTCCAACTGAAGACAGCCATAGGAGTCTTTCCGTTGCTTCTTATTGTTTGGTACAGTGCTGATGTCATCTGGGATGATCCTCTTCTTATCAAGTGTCTCATTTCTCTTGTAATTATCAACTCTGCACTGAAGTTGTTTTGTTAGAGAATCATAGCCGCTTCCAACGACTTCACCTTCTATGATGTCTTTGAAAGACTTTGGATATTCTAGGACCATCTTCCGTGCAACTTCACTTAAGTGCTTCTTCGCTGGTGTCTTGCAAGTGGCAAGAATTTCAGCTGCAATAATGCGAATAACTTCCCTCCTTTCTCTGGCTGTCGGCCGCTCTTGATTGTGTAATTTCTTCTTTACAACAGCTGGCAGCATGTTCCAAGGGACTTGAAAATTGTAGTGCCAGTCACTGCCCAGTTTTCTAGTGGGACTAGAGCATTCACTACCAGATGGAGAGGAGATGCAGCTTCCAAGTGAGGTTCGAAAGGGTGTTCCTGGAGTTTGAGGTGTGCCTGGGCTTCCAAATGAGCTTTGAGAAGTAGATGGGATGCTTGGGCTTGTAGGGACCCGGGGTGTTTCTTGAGGTTGGGGTGTGCTTGTGAAATCCTCCTCCCTGCTTGAAGCTGCATCAGTCTGAGCTGAGAAGACACCTTAAAAGCACAGAGACATACATAATAATGAATAGTAGACCAACAATGGCACTGGTGGCAATATACTCATATTACAGATTGAGCCTCGACTTACTTTTAACATGTGCAATAAGCTTCCTTGCTTGAATGGGTCTGAGCACGCCTGCAAGGTCATTTATCTGGATAAGCTGCATATCGTCAATCGTTTCCACCCCAACATCTTTGAGGACATCCATAATGGGTTGCAGTGTAGCTGGCGTGCTACACATTGGTAGGGCTTCTCTAAGAAAAGTGGCTATGTCATCCATGTCTAAAAGGGGGTTAAATGACGAGTGAAATAAAAACATATTCACAGATCCAAAACACTATGCTTCAGGGATATTACTTTCATTGCAAGCAGAGTGTACGCAGCCAGTGGATAAAAATCAAGACACTGATCAGCATTGATGCAAAGCATATCCCTTGCTGATTCTTCAACTTTATGAAGCCCATACTCTGGCATGTAAGATGATGAGTGTGGTGTCACAAGAAAATACACATTTTTGTTTTCTTTCATCAGTATGAGCTCAAGTTGTCCGAATTCCACAGATTCATCATTTTTAAGGCACAGAAAGGAGCCCTTTCGATAGAGAGTTCCCTGAAAGTGCACTTCTGTGGATATTAAGTCAGGTGTGACCAAGCTCTCCTCAACAGCATTGCGTACCTTACTGCTGTACAACTCAGCATGGTAAGGGGAGGAATCCTTCACTTGCAATGCTGGAGGAAAGAAGGAGCTGGAGTTCATGTAGGACTGCAGTAGCTGGTGGTTGTTTGCAAGAGATTTACAAACATTTTTAAAGTTTTGTGTCCTCCTCACACATCGTTTAAAGTACGAATGCTTGCTCTCAAACCTCATTGTCCACAAGCGAATGAGTGGGCCAAGCCTCATGATCAGAGATGGGTAGTGGAGGAGGTAGTGATGCTTTGGTTTAAGTTTTTCAGCAGGAAAGAGATGCTTCCTTGTTTCAAGATATTCTTGTATGTGGACCTGAAGGAAACCGACTTGGCCAGCAGATATCTTGGGCGCACAGACTAACTCAACCACTTCCTTTAGCATTACAACTAGCTGCCATACCTGGTCCTGGGTGTCTTTGATTCTGTCCCCAATAATGATGGGAAGAAGTCTCAGCAAACACCAATTTTCAGCTGCCTGCCCACCAACCTTAATGCCACGTTCACTGACTTCCGAAGGAGAAGAACTAGCATCAGAACCCAGGTACTTGAACTGTTTGATCTGCCGGTTGAGCTGCTGGTAAGTCATCCATTTCTTTACCTTCACAAAGTACTGGATGTAAATGGATAGGTCATAGGCAACTACTCCTTCAAATATGTCATGGCCTATGCATGGTGGAAGGCCTGGCTGACACACATGAAAATACTGAAGACCATTGAAAAGTGAGTCAAACTTTACTCCATTTACAGTTGTTGCCTCACTGTCTTGTAGAAGCTTCACTGCCTCTTTGTAGCTCTCAACAGTTCTCACTGGAAACTTGACACTCACTTTGTCCATGTCCTGTCTGGGTACCAAGCAGTACCTACAACAGTGAGAGGAGGTACTGAAATTTTCAACATAACCTCCAATGCAGTGGGATCCTAAATTGTCACCAACAATGCACAAGACTGTTGCTCGTACAGTATGACCTGAAGAAGTGACAAGCCCATTATCCTCTAGCTCTCTCAAGTCTGAGAACATTTTTGAAAACACTCTCTCATGTCCAAAGTATTTGAAATCTCGCTCTGTGCACAAAAGTAAGAGCTGCAGCTGATCAACACTTGACCGATAGAACGGCTCAAAGTTGGCAAGTGTAAAGTACACCCCCACTATCTTGTGCTTTTTCTTTGCTGAGCCAAGAGGGTTGACTACCTCAAAAGCATCCTGGTATAAAATAATCTTTAAATTTATACCTGGCTGCACACACAGAGCATTTGTCTTGAACACCGATCCATCACACACATCAATCAACACCCCAGGAGGAGGGACATTTTGAGTCTTCCCACATTCTTGCCATACAACAGGATCATTTAGCATAGCTTTCAGTGTTTCTTTGAGAGGGATGTACTGTACATACCTGTCACTTCTTTTGTCATCTGTGCCTAGATGAATAGGTTGTGGGTGAACATAGTTGAAGTTTTTGAGGAAAAACTGCTTCCTGGTATATTGAGTAGAGAGAGGAGCACTGCATGAAGAATGCAAATCTGTCAAACTACTTAAAGCTTCATCAACATCACTGTCAGAGAGGTTTGTTCTGGCTTTAAGTACCTCTTTGAATTGCTTTTGTGTGTGCTGACTGCAAATATCATGTAAGTCATGTATCTCTTCAACAATCATCTGTATAGTGGATGAAGGAATGAGGTGTTTTGCCTGCAGTTTCATGTAAAACATACAGAGATTTTTTGTGTACAAGGCTCTCAAATCAATATCGTCTGATTCAGGGACATTTTCAGCTGTACCACTTTCCATCACATCAGATGCTGGCTCAGTACTCACCAACTCTACAGAACATGTAGCAGATACTTGCCCTGCTGTTGCACGTTTGTGGATCCTGGATATATGGGAAGTAAATGAAGACCTTACTTTAAATGTTTTGCCACATTTAGCAAATGGACAATTTACAAACTCCCTTTTGGAAAGATGTGACCTGAGATGTGCAAGAAGGTCTTTGAGATCTGTGCACTGTTTCTGACAACTTGTGTTCTCACATGTATATGGTCCTTGCATAATGTCCAATTCTGACACAGATGGGTTGTTATGGTGTCTATAACAATGCGTTTTAAAAGCACTGTATTTGATAAACACACATTTGCAGTCAGCAACACAACATGGAAATTGGGCATTAGCTTCATGTCTATGTAGCTTTTGGTGTTCTACATAACATTTTACTGATGTTAACGACAGACTACAGAAGCGGCATGGAAAGACATTCACCATTTCGCGTTACACCAACAACAGTAGACAATAAAACATACTTGAAACTTGGAGCTTTTAGCTCTGGTGTGAACAAGTCTCTATATACACGTTTTGTAGAAACAATATATTAATTCACAAACCGCTCAACATGGTAGCATGGTAGAACCAGTGCGGCTTTGGAATAAAAACCGAGTCAGACCACTCAGAAAATCTGAAGCGAAACGCGTAGTTATTAATCAGTCTGTGCATGCGTCGAATATAATTTGCATGGAGATACCCCTGAGCAGCAGCGCTGTTTTTTTTGCTAGTTTGGATGGATGCTAATGCAGGGTTGCCAACTCTCACGCTCCCGGCGTGACACTCACGCTTCCACTATCAATCTCACGCTGTCACGGCAAGCGTGAGAGAGCTAGCAACCCTGGCTAATGACCAACACAAAGCTAGTGTGCGCGGTAGAAGTGTTTTAATATCTACTCACAGTCACAAAACATTCCTTTCCACATACAATTAAGCTAGAAAGTTTAACGTTAAACGTTACCCCCCGTGTTCGCCACGCGTGTACCAGGGTCGACACGTCCGTACGTCTTTGCTGCAGCAGCTAGCTTCATCCAGAAGTCGCCTCGCATCGAAACTTTGAAGACGCCGCGGAGAGGGTGGAGGGGGGAGGGGTAACTGTGCTCAGTCCTTTCAAAATGGTGGCCTACAGCTGTAACTTCGTCTGCAAGTTTCACCAGATCAAAATTTCATTTAAAAACAAACACAGATATACCATATGCCTCACATGTGAGAAGAAAAACCCAGAGAGCCTGTTAACGCAGTCTAAATGCACGTATTTATCTAATTTATAAAGTATTTAAAATGTATACCGGTAGTTTTACTGATGAGAGGAAATAAAAATAATGACATAATGTGTCAACTGCCTCAATACATTTATTTGGTGTCATTTATAAAGTATTTCATGTGTTTGTTTTTAATATCACCTGCATTAAACTAAGTTGTGATTCATCAGGTTACACCCCACCTATCCTCTTCTGTAGTTGGGCCCAGCTTATTTTAAGTCTATCAAGTTTCATTTGATGTTACAACTTGACTTTCAGGATTTATGTAATTTGTGGAGGGGCGACTAGTTGTTATGATACCCTATAAAATAAACAGCTCTTTCTTCTTTCATAATTGATTGTCTTTAAAAGGTATAATAATTCAATACAAATTGTGAAAAGTAGGCTACCACAATCTTGATAGGAACCATGTGTAATCATTTAACAACCACCAATTAACAGCTAGCAACATCTACACCTTCTACAATGTGCAACAACACTGCAGCAGTATCCATCATTTTCTTCAGGAGATGCACATTTCTACTTTTTAAAAACATTTTATTAAAGGAATGTGAGGCTACAGTACAGATTATGTTTACATACACCTCCAACAATATTATGTTAATACAAATGCATATATCCACATCCATTTCTCCACACATGGATCTACGTAGGCCTGGATCTATTGGACAGTTCGAAATAACTTTATTTTATCAACCATTCTGTCAGGTATACACTCACCGGCCACTTTATTAGGTGCACCTGTGCAATCTAATGCAATCCAATACAACGGCTATGCCATAAATTCTATTTTTATGAAGCTTATACATTTTTGTTTTTTGTTGACATTGTCAGAATACTGATCGTTCCACTTTATGTTGGTTATTGAGGTCACAGTGGGTGGTGGTGTACTGGAGTGCATTATATTGAGCAGTGTCCCTTTACTCTTGTCCAGCCATTAACATACATTGAAGGGAACAAAATATTAGTTTCACACTTTTCAATATATTGCACTCCAGTACACCAGCACCACAACCTCAATAATAAACATAAAGTATAATTATCACCTTTCTGACAATGTCAACAAAAACTGAAAATGTAAAAACTTCATAAAGTAGAATGTATGGCAGAGCTATTGGATTGGAAACTCTGTGTATCCAAAAACCCTTAAACTGGACTAAAGTTTGTAACATCAGTGGAGCTATTCTTGTAAATTGTATTATATTGTATATATATATATATATATATATATATATATATATATATATATATCCTTCTCACCCCTGGTGGGGTGGTATCTGTGTCATCCTCAAGCTCGGGTACCAGAGGCCTGGGAGTTTGAGGGTTCTGCGCAGTATCTTGGCTGTTCCTATGACTGCACTCTTCTGGACTGAGGCTTCATATATATATATATATATATATATATATATATACATACATGTATGTATGTATGTATGTATGTATGTATGTATGTGTATGTACGTACGTACCTCATACATACATACATACATATGTACGTACGTACGTACATACATACATACATACATACATGAATGTATGTATGTGTATGTGTATGTATGTGCGTGTGTGTGTGTATTTATTTTCATTAGAAATGCGCTTCATTCACTTAATGCAATCGGACTAGGCAGATGCAAATTTCAAAATTGGCGCTTATTTCCAGTTTGCTTCGTCCCGCCCATAACGGCCAACCGGCCAAGTTTGAAGAACGACAACTACATTGGATTAGCGCGAGTGTCATCCAATCAGGTTCGTAGTGGGCATGTCACGAGTCATGCAAGTGAAAGACGTTGTGGGCTTTTGGCGCATCATCTTCAAGGAGCTAAGGAGGACGTATGAGACAGTCAGCCACAACGGACATTGTCAACCAAACGCTGTTTGAGGTAAGTCTCCCAGATAACGCATGTGACCGATATTTTAATTCCTTTTCATACCTCGAGTGGACAGCCCTGAAGCTAACGTTAGCATCCCTCTGATAAATTGCTAGCACCACATAAGCTATTGTTAGCAGATAGCTATCGTTTTGTATGGTTTTGTGACTAAGTGACTGATGGCAGCCAGGTCATTTTATTTTACAGCTAAAGTATTAATTGTTAACGCGCGCTTTCGGTCAAAGCCTTTTCTAACATGGCCAGAGGTTAGTCGTAATTGGGTTGTAATGTCCCACTCGTCCCGCATGAGTCCCGCAGAGACTTGAGAGCTTACGTTTTTTAATTAGTTTCATTCTAGCATTCTAGCATGCTACGTTAGCCTGCTCATTGCTTTCTTCCCTCGCTAGAGTCTGCTGTTTTTTTCACCAGGAGAGTTTATTTCTGTCTATCGCCACAGGTGTGGAGATGTTTGTTCGTTTGTCATTACCACCAGAGGTGCAGCAAGACTGTATAGATAAATTACATTTTTGGTACATGTTAATTTGTGAGCTTTTATTAGCTTTGGACCGAGCCAGGCTGACTTTTTTTTCCTCCTGTTTCCCCCTATGTGTGTGCGTGCCTGCTTGTATTGATGTCATGCCTGTAAAAAAAGGAGACTTTGACCTGGAGAAGGTAAGACCATATTTATTTCTCTGTAAAACTCAGTATATAACTGCATGAATTTATTTTAGATAGAGAAGCGTTATCAGGATCTGTGATTGACATGTTTAATGTTTTAACTTGAGCATATCTTACTTTTAAGAATATAATGTTGATAGGAGTAGAGTTTTGTGTCGAGTGTAATCTCGAAAGAGAATATTTATCACTCTTTTATTTCTGCTCCTGTTTCTCTCTTAGTTTGGAAGTAAAGTGGCACATTGTTGGCTTTGCTAGAAAGGCTCAGTGGCTTGTGGATCACAAGGCAGACATGTACTGCTGTAATTGTGCCAACCTGAAGTGAGTGATGATTAATGTGAAATATATTTTCAAATCAAAAAACCCTGATGATTCCTCTAGTTGAAATAATGACCTGGTTCTCTCTCCATTAGCACTGACGGGACCTGCTGTAGAATGAGTCTTCTGGCCAAGAAAACAGACACTCCTCGATGCTTCACCTTGCGCAGCAAAAGTGAGTGTACACACACACACACATGCAAAATAGAAAACGAATCATAGTCCCTCTCCAGTTAAATCAGATAGGGGCAATGATATACTATGATACAGTTTGTTGTAGGGCTGGGCGATTATGGCAAAAGTCAAAATCACGATTCATTTAACTTTTAACCTTGATTATAGTTAAAGGAAAACACCACCGCATTTCCATACTGAACTATGTTCTGCTCTGATGTGAGACGAGGTGATACATACCTCCCTCCCCTCTGTGCGTGCACTCAATGGCTCTTGCGCACACTCCGCGCAGCGCTAATTTGCTAGCATGTAGCTTGTCCCAGTATATTCCTTAGGATCCAAAGGGGGGTGAAGTTAGAAGCGACCAAGCACTTCCACGTTGTCCCTATTTAAATACGGTTACGTGAGTAGTTACACGACCCAAGTTTGGTTACACAAAATGAAACATGCCAATTTTTCTAAGCGGATAACAAGGATAACTATATAGTATGGCGGAATAACAACTGGAAGCACTTTGACGTCTGCGCAGTAATATCATCACTCAAAACATGACGGGACTATATACCTTCTGCTTGTTTTCACAACCCTGTACAATGCACGTTATAACCATGATGTTTGATTGTTCACAAACTATCTTACTACAACCTGATGCTTCCTCAACTGTGCACAAACTACTACAGCTAGTGCAGGCGACGGCGTGCAGGTCACGTAGGTTCTATTGACGGGAGTAAGAGGGGGAGCGGAGTGATGATATTACTGCGCCGACGTCGAAGTGCTTCCAGTTGTTATTCCGCCATACTATATAGTTATCCTTGTTATCCGCTTAGAAAAATTGGCATGTTTCATTTTGTGTAACCAAACTTGGGTCGTGTAACTACTCACGTAACCGTATTTAAATAGGGACAACGTGGAAGTGCTTGGTCGCTTCTAACTTCACCCCCCTTTGGATCCTAAGGAATATACTGGGACAAGCTACATGCTAGCAAATTAGCGCTGCGCGGAGTGCGCGCAAGAGCCATTGAGTGCACGCACAGAGGAGAGGGAGGTATGTATCACCTCGTCTAACATCAGAGCAGAACATAGTTCAGTATGGAAATGCGGTGGTGTTTTCCTTTAATGAATGTTTCTTTTGTTTTGTATTTTACACTGCCCTCACCCCTGGATATTTTGTGATATTTTCACACATGAGTATCTTTTGGGAGTGAAAATAATGATGTTTTAAGGTGTGACGCTGTGGTTGATGTCTAGTTAGGTTTAGGCACAAAAGCCACTTGATTAGAACTATGAAAAGATCATGGTTTGGGTTAAAATGATCACTGGAGACAAGTTTTCAAATTCCTTGAAGATATGCAACCTTTACTGTCATGGCAACAGTAAACACCATGACTAATTGACATGAGCAAGACTAAGTCCATTAGAGTTTCTAAATGCATGGTATTGGTGTATTATTCCTCCATGTCTTTAACACGTTCCCTCGAGGTCTCTGCACGGCCCTGGTTAGCTTGTAAAATAGACACAATGGGTTCAGAACATTTTCAGACCTCTTCAGTATTTTCACATCATGTTGCAGCCTTTTGCTAAAATTGTTTAAATACATTTTTAATCTCATAAATCTACACTCCATATCCCATAATGACAAAGTGAAAACAGAATTATAGAAATTTTTGCAAATTTATTAAAAAGTAAGTTTTCAGACCCTTTACTATGACACTTGAAATGTAGCTCAGGTTGCTTCCATTTATCTTGGTTATCTTTGAGATGTTTCTACACCTTGCTTGGAGTCCAGCTGTGGTAAATTCAATTGATTTAATGATATGGAAAGGCACACACCTGTCTATATAAGGTCTCATAGCTGACAATGCACATTTAGATTTAGGTCATTTAGCAGACGCTTTTGTCCAAAGCGACTTACAATAAGTACATTTGTCAAAAGAAGGAAACAAAGAAACCACAACGTAGCAAACATCAGAGCAAAAAACAGCCATGAGTTGGAAGGAAGTGCCTGCACAGCTCAGAGACAGGATTGTGTCGAGGCAGAGATCCTGTGTGGAGATGGGAGAAACTTCCAGAAGGTCACCTAGGGCTGCACAATATATCGTTTGAACATTGTGACGTGTGCATGCGCGATAGTTACATTGCATGACATGCAATATTAAGTCCCCCCCTTCAAAGTTAATTTGCGGTAAAACAGTTCAACTTTGGAGCGACGTTTCACCCCTTTCCCAGTAAGCCAGCATGGGGTATTTGGTATCAACAGATTCATTGAAATCTCTAACTTAAAATCTGAGTCCACTGCAGTGTCAAAAGTGTCACTGTTACATTTTTTCTCTTCTGTGCATCATCTTATTCCACCTATAATGCACTGCACAACAAGCTGGCTAAAGAGACTTCCATCCCTAATGCTCTATTTTGATCAGATGAACCCCCATTTTAGAGTATGACATTAGATCATTGACCGTAGCTTGGATTAATAGAAGGGTATTATATGAATACAATGATGTCATAGTGAATCAACCAAATTCTTTCCAAATGGAGCTATTCAAGTCATCTTGTGAAAATTCTTCTATATTTTAATATCGCAATATATATCGCAAAAAATAAATGAATCGCGATGTCAGTTTTTACCAATATCATGCAGCCCAACCATCACTGTAACATTCCAGCGATATGGGCTTTATGGCAGAGTGGCCAGATGGAAGCCTCTCCTCAGTGAAAGACACAGGAAAGCTGGCTTGGAGTTTTTCTCACAGTCAGTCCTTTAGGTGCTTTTTGCAAACTCTAAGCAGGCCACCCCCTCCCCAAGACTATTAAAAACAATGATGTGCAGGCGTGCTCGGCCTGCCAGATCAGCTTGTTACACATTATCTTGCGACAGCTAACTTTTGCGATCCGGTTCCTACACCGGAAAAATGAACATTAAATGTACTTTTTATTCTCAGTGACAGTTCCATTATTATTTAACTGTAGTATAGAGTTGTATTTGGCTTTTAATTTTTCTAAATTAAAGATGTATGCAGACAATTGCTCACCATGCTCTTGCCATTTCTGCATAGAACTAACAAAAGCCCCCTCTGCTTTCAATTTATACATGTCATCTAATTTGTTTTGCAGCTCACTTAATTTTAATTTCTCCTCATCATTGAAAGGGATAGTTCACCCAAAATCAAAATTCAGTTATCATCCACAATTGTGATTTAAGAGGGAGCTGTTCATTTTCCAAGAAGATACTTTTTAAAATCCAGATTGATCAGGGAAAAGACAAACATTAATTGTTATTGCCTTGTTTTGTTCTGTTAAGGGTGTAGATAAAACCATCGCAACCGTGATACAGTCCTTATCAAATGTTCAAAGCCAAAAGCCTATACAACAGTATCTGGAACAATCCTTATTACTCCACCTGTAAATTTGACTATTTGGGAATTTCTCTCTCCATATATGAGTTCTTCCTTAGTTCAATCCTTGCCTTTGGTGTGGTTTATTCTTTTGAGCTTTGTTCCTTCCCAGCTTTCTGAGTTCTGTTGTATGGTTGTGCTCTATAGATTTAATTGCAAACTACAACTGTTTAGTAAGTTAAAGATGTGTTGCTGATTACAGCTTGAAGTGGCGATGAGGTCTTAAAATATTTTGAGAGTCTTTTAAAAAGGTATTGAAATTAACTTCAGGATTCCTGCATATACCCTGGTAATGTATGATAAGAAAAAAGCAACTCAAATTAGAAATGATAATTTCAGTTCTCATGAATGTTTGTCTGTAAAATGCCAAAAGGTTTACATGGATTGTCTAAACAAATGCCTGTTTTCTCCCTAGATGGACAATCGGAGGTATTTAAGGAGGCCCCAGCTGCCAAGCAAGTGAACAGGCAGTTTGAAATGATCTGACAAGTTTCTCACGCACAGTATGTATTGCCCAAATTGAACGATTCTAAAATGATTTTTACATTTGTTTCATTTGCAAGAAATAGTTAAAGTTTAATAGCCATGACCTTAGTCCAAATATTGGTGATCGTCTTCATAAGCTGCTCCTGTGCTTCACAATTGTGGAACAGAGTCCAACATTCATTGCATTGAGAAAAAGGCCTCAAAATTACTCTTATTGCACGTAACAGGCAATAAGTAGATTCTGCTAGTATATGTTACTAAAACCTATGTAAATTTGTCTGTAAATGCAAATTTTAATCGCCATCCCACAGGGATACGTTGCTTTCTCACTGCGGTGAAAAAAAATCCATACCATACATACACAATGTTGACTTACCTTATAACAAATGTAGACATCCTTGTTTATCTTCTTTACGTTGAGTTGACTGGTCAACCACACAGCTTAATCCACCAGAGACATTAAGCTCTGATGGACAGCATGACAGTTGCTCCAGTGAAGCCAAAACATCCCAATTGCCCCCTGGTGGCTGGCTGTAGTATAGGACATAAAGTCGGCCATCTCCATGTTGTCAAGTGGAACATGGGCCAAACTCTAAAAAACTCCAAGTACATGTAACTTTTGTTTGTTTGTAGGTAGGTAGATAGGTCGTTCTTATGCTGATGTTACTTTTAGATTAAAGATGTTTCTGTTTCCAGTTTTGCCCTGCAGTTAATGTATATGGAGGTCTAGTCAATGTAACTTACTTGTAGAGCACAGGAACAGCTGCTGAAGAAGCTGCTCAATATTTTTGGACTTGCAGTATGGACAGTACAACATTAAAGTTATGAATATCACTTTAAAGGATAAAACTGGTGTAGTGTTTACTTATTGTAAACATGGCCTGTGAAAAGAGCAAAATCTGCAATGCTTTTCTGTTAATAACCATCTATCCATAGCCAGAAATATATATTCCATATCATGTAACTATTTGAACTCCATGGTATTCAAAAATAAAACAAGTCACGGATTTGCAATTTTTCTTTGGTCTGCGCTTTGTTTTTCAATATAACATACTGATGATTACAGTATGATTATATTGCAAGTGTTTGAAAAAGTTGATCATAGATTGTTGCTTATGCACATGCAGTAGAATAGGAGGGGGCTTTTCCAGTGTTACTGGGTACAAAATACTGAAATATTCCTATTTCTTTTAATTTTTTTCATATTAAAAACAATATTTTGGAAGTAAAACACTATATTGAACAATTATATAAAGTAACTGCTGAATACCTTATATTTACAGAGATTGCCTTAGCTGTTTTAATGTGTAATGACTTACTATCCTTGTTTTTCTGTCAAATGAAACTTTTTAACAATATTTGTTCAGTTTACTAAAATGATTGTTTAATACCCTAAATTTACAGATATTATCTTTAAATATACCTATTAATGTATTTGGTTGTACAGTGTATAATTTTCCATTGTCCAATTCATTAAAATAACACTGTAAATGTGCAGAAATTCCTATTTGATTAAAGGTACATATTTTGTTTATACATTGTGTCATTGTTTTTTTACTTGGGGAAACCACAATTATGCAGCAAATTAGTGTAGATGGACAAGACGTTTTCATGAAATTACTACTAAATACCCTTAATTTACAGGGATTGGCTTTAAATGTAGCTATTTTCTATGTATTTTTAATGTAATCTGCTTTTTTTCCACTGTCCAATGAACATTTTTAAATCTCGTAATTCTTTTAAATGACAGATTAATACTGTAAATGGGCAGACATTTATCGTTGATTTAATGCATTTATGGCATTTTTATACATTATTTCATGTCATTGTACATAAAAGAACAATATTTAAGCAGGAAAGTACTATAGATAGACAAGGCCATTCCATGAAAAAAAATACTAAATACCCCTAATTTACAGGGACTGGCCTTAAATATAGCTATTTTTGATGTATTTGTAATGTATTTAGCTTGTTTTTCCACTGCCTTATGGTTGTTTTTAAATATGCTAATTCTCTAAAATGACAGATTAATACTGTAAATGGGCAGACATTTATCGTTGATTTAATGCATTTATGGCATTTTTATACATTATTTCATGTCATTGTACATAAAAGAACAATATTTAAACAGGAAATTACTATAGATAGACAAGGCCATTCCATGAAAAAAAATACTAAATACCCCTAATTTACAGGGCCTGGCCTTAAATGTAGCTATTTTTGATGTATTTGTAATGTATTTAGCTTGTTTTTCCACTGCCTTATGGTTGTTTTTAAATATGCTAATTCTCTAAAATGACAGATTAATACTGTAAATTTGCAGACATTTATTTTTAGTTTTATGCACCTAGTTTGTTTTTATACGTTATAACTTTGTTATTGTACATGGAAAAAAATAGTGTTTTAACATAAAATTACTGTAGATTGACTTGGCTGTTTCCTAAAATAAATAATGTATATTGTGAAATTACAGAGATTAATCTGAAAGTTATCTGATTTTAATGTTTTTTTACACAATATGTATGTTATTTTACAGTATAATGGGCATGCATCAACTATAATATACTATGTTTTAATTAGTTTTGACTGTAAAATCTACTCTGTATTTTTACAGTTATTGTATGTAGTTCTGTGATCCAGTTATTTACTGTAATTTTACGGTATCCGTTTGGAAACTTTGCTGCCAGTGCTTTGACTGTTTTTTTTTACTGTTTTTTAATACTGTAAAATAACAGTGATTGACCAGAAGGGTATCTGATTTTTAATGTTTTTTGACATAATATGGATGTTATTTTTACAGTATAATGGCATTTATTAACTGAAATAAACTGTATTGTAATTAATTTTGATTGTAAAATTTACTCTGTATTTTTACAGTTATTGTATGTAGTTCTGTGATCCCGTTATTTACTGTAATTTTACGGTATCCGTTTGGAAACTTTGCTGCCAGTGCTTTGACCGTTTTTTTACAATTTTTTTTTTTACAGTGTGCGTTTTAACCACTATTGCCGTGTCAGTTGTCAAATAAGCTGCATTCTTCAATGTCCCACCGAGATCAACACATTTAAGTCATAACAGCACTCTGGAGTGGATCTTCTTTCGTTTCAATGTGATTCCAGTGTCTTTGAACACAAAATGGCGTCTAAACATCAAATAAGTGCAAAACAATGCTTTTACAAGTTTAATGTGGGGAAAAGGCTGTAATAGCTGTTTAGGGAAGAGACTTTTAAACTTGTAAAAGCATTGTTTTGCACTTATTTGATGTTTAGACGCCATTTTGTGTTCAAAGACACTGGAATCACATTGAAACGAAAGAAGATCCACTCCAGAGTGCTGTTATGACTTAAATGTGTTGATCTCGGTGGGACATTGAAGAATGCAGCTTATTTGACAACTGACACGGCAATAGTGGTTAAAACGCATGGTACCTGCAAATAACAGCTTAAAAGCCTCTTCCCTGCGTGAAACAGCTATTACAGCCTTTTCCCCACATTAAACTTGTAAAAGCATTGTTTTGCACTTATTTGATGTTTAGACGCCATTTTGTGTTCAAAGACACTGGAATCACATTGAAACGAAAGAAGATCCACTCCAGAGTGCTGTTATGACTTAAATGTGTTGATCTCGGTGGGACATTGAAGAATGCAGCTTATTTGACAACTGACACGGCAATAGTGGTTAAAACGCATGGTACCTGCAAATAACAGCTTAAAAGCCTCTTCCCTGCGTGAAACAGCTATTACAGCCTTTTCCCCACATTAAACTTGTAAAAGCATTGTTTTGCACTTATTTGATGTTTAGACGCCATTTTGTGTTCAAAGACACTGGACTCACAATGAAACGAAAGAAGATCCACTCCAGAGTGCTTTTATGACTTAAATGTGTTGATATCGGATGGACATTGAAGAATGCAGCTTATTTGACAACTGACACGACAATAGTGGTTAAAACGCATGGTACCTGCAAATAACAGCTTAAAAGCCTCTTCCCTGCGTGAAACAGCTATTACAGCCTTTTCCCCACATTAAACTTGTAAAAGCATTGTTTTGCACTTATTTGATGTTTAGACGCCATTTTGTGTTCAAAGACACTGGAATCACATTGAAACGAAAGAAGATCCACTCCAGAGTGCTGTTATGACTTAAATGTGTTGATCTCGGTGGGACATTGAAGAATGCAGCTTATTTGACAACTGACACGGCAATAGTGGTTAAAACGCATGGTACCTGCAAATAACAGCTTAAAAGCCTCTTCCCTGCGTGAAACAGCTATTACAGCCTTTTCCCCACATTAAACTTGTAAAAGCATTGTTTTGCACTTATTTGATGTTTAGACGCCATTTTGTGTTCAAAGACACTGGAATCACATTGAAACGAAAGAAGATCCACTCCAGAGTGCTGTTATGACTTAAATGTGTTGATCTCGGTGGGACATTGAAGAATGCAGCTTATTTGACAACTGACACGGCAATAGTGGTTAAAACGCATGGTACCTGCAAATAACAGCTTAAAAGCCTCTTCCCTGCGTGAAACAGCTATTACAGCCTTTTCCCCACATTAAACTTGTAAAAGCATTGTTTTGCACTTATTTGATGTTTAGACGCCATTTTGTGTTCAAAGACACTGGAATCACATTGAAACGAAAGAAGATCCACTCCAGAGTGCTGTTATGACTTAAATGTGTTGATCTCGGTGGGACATTGAAGAATGCAGCTTATTTGACAACTGACACGGCAATAGTGGTTAAAACGCATGGTACCTGCAAATAACAGCTTAAAAGCCTCTTCCCTGCGTGAAACAGCTATTACAGCCTTTTCCCCACATTAAACTTGTAAAAGCATTGTTTTGCACTTATTTGATGTTTAGACGCCATTTTGTGTTCAAAGACACTGGACTCACAATGAAACGACAGAAGATCCACTCCAGAGTGCTTTTATGACTTAAATGTGTTGATATCGGATGGACATTGAAGAATGCAGCTTATTTGACAACTGACACGACAATAGTGGTTAAAACGCATGGTACCTGCAAATAACAGCTTAAAAGCCTCTTCCCTGCGTGAAACAGCTATTACAGCCTTTTCCCCACATTAAACTTGTAAAAGCATTGTTTTGCACTTATTTGATGTTTAGACGCCATTTTGTGTTCAAAGACACTGGAATCACATTGAAACGAAAGAAGATCCACTCCAGAGTGCTGTTATGACTTAAATGTGTTGATCTCGGTGGGACATTGAAGAATGCAGCTTATTTGACAACTGACACGGCAATAGTGGTTAAAACGCATGGTACCTGCAAATAACAGCTTAAAAGCCTCTTCCCTGCGTGAAACAGCTATTACAGCCTTTTCCCCACATTAAACTTGTAAAAGCATTGTTTTGCACTTATTTGATGTTTAGACGCCATTTTGTGTTCAAAGACACTGGAATCACATTGAAACGAAAGAAGATCCACTCCAGAGTGCTGTTATGACTTAAATGTGTTGATCTCGGTGGGACATTGAAGAATGCAGCTTATTTGACAACTGACACGGCAATAGTGGTTAAA
Organism: Eutrigla gurnardus; assembly: GCF_963514095.1. Lineage (NCBI taxonomy): Eukaryota > Metazoa > Chordata > Actinopteri > Perciformes > Triglidae > Eutrigla > Eutrigla gurnardus. The sequence goes on along the minus strand of NW_028155321.1, from coordinate 55,711 downwards.
ACGCATGGTACCTGCAAATAACAGCTTAAAAGCCTCTTCCCTGCGTGAAACAGCTATTACAGCCTTTTCCCCACATTAAACTTGTAAAAGCATTGTTTTGCACTTATTTGATGTTTAGACGCCATTTTGTGTTCAAAGACACTGTAATCACATTGAAACGAAAGAAGATCCACTCCAGAGTGCTTTTATGACTTAAATGTGTTGATCTCAGTGGGACATTGAAGAATGCAGCTTATTTGACAACTGACACGGCAATAGTGGTTAAAACGCATGGTACCTGCAAATAACAGCTTAAAAGCCTCTTCCCTGCGTGAAACAGCTATTACAGCCTTTTCCCCACATTAAACTTGTAAAAGCATTGTTTTGCACTTATTTGATGTTTAGACGCCATTTTGTGTTCAAAGACACTGGAATCACATTGAAACGAAAGAAGATCCACTCCAGAGTGCTTTTATGACTTAAATGTGTTGATCTCGGTGGGACATTGAAGAATGCAGCTTATTTGACAACTGACACGGCAATAGTGGTTAAAACGCATGGTACCTGCAAATAACAGCTTAAAAGCCTCTTCCCTGCGTGAAACAGCTATTACAGCCTTTTCCCCACATTAAACTTGTAAAAGCATTGTTTTGCACTTATTTGATGTTTAGACGCCATTTTGTGTTCAAAGACACTGGAATCACATTGAAACGAAAGAAGATCCACTCCAGAGTGCTTTTATGACTTAAATGTGTTGATCTCAGTGGGACATTGAAGAATGCAGCTTATTTGACAACTGACACGGCAATAGTGGTTAAAACGCATGGTACCTGCAAATAACAGCTTAAAAGCCTCTTCCCTGCGTGAAACAGCTATTACAGCCTTTTCCCCACATTAAACTTGTAAAAGCATTGTTTTGCACTTATTTGATGTTTAGACGCCATTTTGTGTTCAAAGACACTGGAATCACATTGAAACGAAAGAAGATCCACTCCAGAGTGCTTTTATGACTTAAATGTGTTGATCTCGGTGGGACATTGAAGAATGCAGCTTATTTGACAACTGACACGGCAATAGTGGTTAAAACGCATGGTACCTGCAAATAACAGCTTAAAAGCCTCTTCCCTGCGTGAAACAGCTATTACAGCCTTTTCCCCACATTAAACTTGTAAAAGCATTGTTTTGCACTTATTTGATGTTTAGACGCCATTTTGTGTTCAAAGACACTGGAATCACATTGAAACGAAAGAAGATCCACTCCAGAGTGCTGTTATGACTTAAATGTGTTGATCTCGGTGGGACATTGAAGAATGCAGCTTATTTGACAACTGACACGGCAATAGTGGTTAAAACGCATGGTACCTGCAAATAACAGGTTAAAAGCCTCTTCCCTGCGTGAAACAGCTATTACAGCCTTTTCCCCACATTAAACTTGTAAAAGCATTGTTTTGCACTTATTTGATGTTTAGACGCCATTTTGTGTTCAAAGACACTGGACTCACAATGAAACGAAAGAAGATCCACTCCAGAGTGCTTTTATGACTTAAATGTGTTGATATCGGATGGACATTGAAGAATGCAGCTTATTTGACAACTGACACGGCAATAGTGGTTAAAACGCATGGTACCTGCAAATAACAGCTTAAAAGCCTCTTCCCTGCGTGAAACAGCTATTTCCGGCTTTTTGCCCACATTAAACTTGTAAAAGCATTGTTTTGCGGGGGGGGCGCGCTTGAGCATGCGAAGTGAGTAGACGTGTCTTCCACAGCTCCCGCAGAAATTTGCTAAATTTATACATTTTGGACCTCGTAACCGTTCAAACTTCTTTGGAAACACAGATTAAGTGACTTTATTGCCTCGCGAGTGGACAAATGCCTCCCAAATCGGCCAAACAACAACAACAGAGTGGGAGAAACATCCCGGTCTCCCCGGTTAGCGCTAGCAAAGAAACAGATGATAATGCTAACAATATGGAAGCGCTAGCTAACGCAGTTACTGCTGTGCAAGCCTCTATCAACTCATTTCGGGAGGAAAACCGGGCGTCAATTGCCTCTCTACATTCGATTCTGAGTGTTTATGGTCAAAGAATTACTGATGTAGAGGAAGGTATGAACGAGTTCGACAAGAGACTGAGCAGCGTGGAAACATCTCAAACTTCAATGGCTAAAGAAAACGATGCTTTGAAGGAGAAGGTGGCGTACTTTGAAAACTACACCAGACGGCAGAACAATCGCATTGTGGGGATACCAGAAAATGCGGAGGGCCCACGACCATCGGAATTCATTACCAAACTACTTATTGACGTGTTTGGGGAAGACAACTTTGAGAAGCCACCGTCGGTGGACAGAGCCCACAGAAGTTTGGCCCCCAAACCAGTAGATGGCGACAATAGACCACGGCCGTTTATTGTCAAGCTCCATCACTTTCAAACTAAAGAGCTGATCCTACGCCTCGCCAGACAGAAGGGCCCGCTCTCCTACAACGGATCAAGATTTCACATCTTTCCTGATTACAGCCCGGATATCAACAAACGACGCGCAGCCTTCTCCGAGTCCAAAAAGAAGCTCCACGCTGCAAAGATCCAGTTCGCCCTCTACTACCCAGCCACTCTGCAGTTCACACACAACGGGAAACCCATGAAGTTCACTGACTCCGCGACGGCGCTGACCTATGTCAATAAAAACGTGGCTGCTGATGACGGAAGCTCCGTTTCACAAGTTACAGAAGATGGTGATTGAGGTAATATTGATGATTGGGTCAAAATACAAATAACTAATTAAAAGAGACGGTGATATCACTATATATGGTTATTCTGTCAGTGTTAACTGACAGTATTTTTTATTTTTATAATATTATTTTATTAGTACTGTTGATGTAGCAGCTGGACATTTTGTATGAATGTGTGTAACGTTACACATCACATGTATTGCTACAGATGTACGCCCTCCTAATTATTATTATTATTCTTTTTTTTTTTTTTTTTAATTATTACCACCGATCTCGTTACACTGTTTTTCAAAGGCCTATAGATACCATGGTTTCAACAGGGTGAAAGGATATCGCAGGTCATTTAATACATTGTTTAAGAGGTTCATTAATGGTTGAGAAATGTATACTCATTATTGCGGGTAGCATGCAAATGCAGGTTTGCAACAGTTTGACGTTGTTTGAGGGGGGTAGCCTTCTTAAGGCTTGTTTATGTGTTATATGTAGTAGTTATGATGTCTTATTTGTTTTGTATACAGTTTGTGCACTTACTTGGGTTTTTTATCATCTAAAAGGGGTAGACACTGCTATTTTTGAATCGAGTAGTTCTAATGGCACAGAGTAATTCACATTTTGTCCCAGGTAAAGATGACATGAAAATTATAAGCTGGAATGTTAAGGGTCTAAATCAGGCAGTCAAAAGAAAAAGGGTCCTCTCTCATTTGCAACACCTTGGGGTTGGTATTGCCTTTCTCCAGGAAACCCACCTTCCAAATCAAGACCAGTCAAAAATTCATAAGGAATGGGGAGGGCAAATGTTTCATTCACAATTTAACTGTAAAGGTAGAGGAGTAGCTATACTCATTCACAAAAAGATTCCCTTCATTGTATCAAACACTATCTTGGACCCAAATGGCAGATATGTGATGGTTGTAGGAGAGCTGTTTCAACTTCGCCTAGTATTGGTTAATATCTACGGCCCGAACTTTGATGATGATCATTTTTTTAAAAAGATGCTAAACTCCATCCCTAATCTGGATAGTCATCATTTAATTATGTCTGGGGATTACAACCTGGTGATGGATTCCACTTGGGATCGCTCTTCTCAATCTGTACCAAGACCATCTAAATCGGTGCAAACAATTAAATCGTTCACAGATATACATAAATTAATAGATCCATGGAGATTTAAGCATCCCACTAAACGGGAGTATTCGTATTACTCTAATGTACATAAATCATTTTCCAGGATAGATTTTTTTTTGGTTGACCCCTACTTATTGAATGTTATTACAGATTGTAAATATGACCCAATTATTATTTCTGACCATGCCCCAGTGAGTATTAAAGTAACTCTTCCAATTCAGAGGACAAAACGGACATGGCAACTTGATACACTCCTGCTGGCAGATTCAGATTTCGTAAAGTTCATTGCAGAACAGATAGATTTCTTTCTGCAGGTAAACAGAACTGATAACATTTCAGCCTCAACTCTCTGGGAGACACTCAAAGCATATCTCAGAGGGCAGATTATTTCTCGTTCTGCTTATATTAGGAAAATGAAATATAAGAAAATTGAGGAGTTATCTTCAGAAATTAAGGCTCTGGACGGACTCATAGCTGGTTCTCCGACCCCCGATTTGATTAAGAGGAGAGTAGGCATACAAACTGAAATTGATCTCTTAACTACCACTCAAGCAGAGAGGCTCATCCTTAAATCTCGTAGCAGATTTTATGAAGAGGGGGATAAACCATCCAAATTATTAGCCAGTCAACTTCGTCAAAAAGCAGCATCCCGTAATATTTCGCAAATTATGCTACCTGATGGTTCCTCAACAGAAGATCATCAGGCTATTAACAACTGCTTTAAAGAGTTCTACTCTAAATTATATTCTTCAGACTCAACATCGGATCACAGCCAATTTGACTTTTTTTTTCTAATCTGAATATTCCTACAATTGACTCTGACTCTAAAGAGAGATTGGAAGAAAATCTGACACTGGTGGAAATTAATAATGCTATAATGTCCCTTCAGAATGGAAAAGCCCCTGGCCCGGATGGGTTTCCAACTGATTTTTATAAAAAATTTAAAGATAAACTTGCCCCTCTTCTTCTCTCAGTTTACGCAGAAGCACTGGAGAATAATATTCTTCCGCCTACTCTTCGCCAGGCATCTATTACACTGTTATTAAAGAAGAATAAGGACCCTCGTGACTGCTCTTCTTACAGACCGATTAACTTGACAAACTGTGATGGTAAAGTGTTCTCAAAGGTCATTGCACTCCGGCTTGAGACAATTCTTCCTCATATCATCTCGGAGGACCAGACTGGATTTGTCCAGGGCAGACAATCATATTTTAACCTGAGACGATTGTTTAATATCATTTACACTGAATCTAACTCTCCATCTCCAGAAGCAGTAATATCGCTTGATGCCGAAAAGGCGTTTGATCGGGTCGAGTGGAATTATCTTTTTTATACACTTAGCAGATTTGGTTTTGGCCCTAGTTTCATTCAACTTATCAAGCTCATTTACACTGATCCTACTGCCTCAGTTTATACCAATGGTATCTCATCAGAGTACTTTCCTCTTCACAGAGGGACGAAACAAGGGGATCCAGTGAGTCCGTTGCTTTTCGTTCTAGCTATAGAACCACTCGCTATAGCTCTCAGATGCAATGATATTATACAAGGTATTTCACGTGGTGACCTAACTCACACTGTCTCGCTTTATGCAGACGATTTATTACTATATGTTACCAACCCTAGTACATCTACCCCTGAAATCCTTAGAATCTTGCAGGAATTTGGAAATATATCTGGATATAAACTAAATTTTAATAAAAGCGAATACTTCCCCATTAGTGATAATGCTGGAGAATATCCCAACCTGCCATTTAAGTTGTCCGCCGAGTCCTTCACATATCTAGGTGTAAAGGTCACCAAATCCTATTACAGTCTATTTAAAAGTAACTTCACTCCTCTACTGGAACAGTGTAAACAAGATATTAAAAGATGGTCTATTTTGCCTCTTTCTCTCATAGGGAGAACAAATTCTGTAAAGATGACTATTGTGCCAAAATTTTTATATTTGTTTCAGGCGTTGCCTGTTTTCATACCACAATCTTTTTTCAAGGCATTTAATCAAATTATTTCTTCCTTTATATGGAATAATAAACCAGCTCGCATAAGAAAATAATTTATGGAAAGACCAAAAGGTGTAGGTGGGCTTTCACTTCTAGATCTGCGTACGTATTATTGGGCTGCAAATCTTAATGCCATTTCTCTGTGGTTAAAAGATTGGAATGATAAGATCCCCGCATGGCTCCAGATTGAAAAGACCACAAGCAGCCCACATTCACTCCCTGCCTTACTTTGTGCTCCCTTACCACCACTAGTTAACAATATTAAAGATAATATAATTGTAACTCAATCCTTACGTATCGTGAACCAGTTCAAAAGATGTCTGGGTATTCAGAGTATTTCTATTCACTCTCCAATAATACATAATCACCTTTTTCAGCCATCTTTATTGGACAATGGCTTCAAAATTTGGTATAATAAGGGTATTCATAGTATTGAGGACTTGTATGTTAACAACACTTTTGCTAGCTTTGAACAGCTATCCAGTAAATTTGGTCTGACCAATAATCATTTTTGGCGATACTTGCAGATTAGAGATTTTACTCGTAAAAAGTTTGCTAATTTTCCTACTCTTCCCCCTTCTTCCTGTTTGGATTCCCTATTAAGGGTTAATATGCTGAACAAAAGCAGAATATAATTTATTTATTCCCATATTATGGATTGCTGCAACCACTCTATTTCACATATACGAGAACAATGGGAAAATGACTTGGGGGCTCAGATGTCCAATGAGGAATGGGATATGGCTCTTACTAGGGTCCACTCTTCTTCCATCTGCTCTAGACATGCTTTAATACAGTTTAAAGTCTTGCATAGGTTACACTTCTCAAAAGCTAAATTAGCAAGAATATTTCCGAATGTAGACCCACTATGTGACAGATGTAAACAGACCCCAGCTACTTCTTATCATATGTTCTGGTCTTGTCCAAAACTTGTCCCTTTCTGGTCATCCTTTTTTGAAGTAATTTCTAATGCTTATGCTTATCACATCTCACCTTCTCCGTTGGTTGCTGTTTTTGGTTTGTTTTCTGACCCAACGGGATCTGTTCCCCCTGCTCATTCACAGAGGGTCATTGCCTTTTCCTCCTTATTAGCTAGACGCTTGATTTTATTCAAATGGAAGGCTGCTACTCCTCCATCTCATCACCACTGGATTCGGGACGTTATGCAGAACCTTAAACTGGAAAAGATCAGATGCACCCTCAACGGCTCCATCAACAGATTCCACAAAACCTGGGACTCTCTAATAACTTATGTGAACAATTTACCTGGTCTGGAACTGGAACTCTGAATCATTACATCTGCCCTTGAACAAATTCTGTAATAAGAAGTATTAAGTGCACTTGTTGTTGTTTTTTTTGTTTGTCTGTTTTTTTTTTTCCTTGTCTTTGCCTGTCTATTGTCTATGACTAGTTTGTCACGTTGATTTTGGGTTTGAAATGTCTCTGTCTATTGTCGGGACTGTTTGTTATAGTTATTTGTAATACAGAGAATATGATTGTTTTATATGCTAACAGAAAATTACAAATAAAGTGTTTAAAACAAAAAAAAAGCATTGTTTTGCACTTATTTGATGTTTAGACGCCATTTTGTGTTCAAAGACACTGGAATCACATTGAAACGAAAGAAGATCCACTCCAGAGTGCTGTTATGACTTAAATGTGTTGATCTCGGTGGGACATTGAAGAATGCAGCTTATTTGACAACTGACACGGCAATAGTGGTTAAAACGCATGGTACCTGCAAATAACAGCTTAAAAGCCTCTTCCCTGCGTGAAACAGCTATTACAGCCTTTTCCCCACATTAAACTTGTAAAAGCATTGTTTTGCACTTATTTGATGTTTAGACGCCATTTTGTGTTCAAAGACACTGGAATCACATTGAAACGAAAGAAGATCCACTCCAGAGTGCTGTTATGACTTAAATGTGTTGATCTCGGTGGGACATTGAAGAATGCAGCTTATTTGACAACTGACACGGCAATAGTGGTTAAAACGCATGGTACCTGCAAATAACAGCTTAAAAGCCTCTTCCCTGCGTGAAACAGCTATTTCCGGCTTTTTGCCCACATTAAACTTGTAAAAGAATTGTTTTGCACTTATTTGATGTTTAGACGCCATTTTGTGTTCAAAGACACTGGAATCACATTGAAACGAAAGAAGATCCACTCCAGAGTGCTGTTATGACTTAAATGTGTTGATCTCGGTGGGACATTGAAGAATGCAGCTTATTTGACAACTGACACGGCAATAGTGGTTAATACGCATGGTACCTGCAAATAACAGCTTAAAAGCCTCTTCCCTGCGTGAAACAGCTATTACAGCCTTTTCCCCACATTAAACTTGTAAAAGCATTGTTTTGCACTTATTTGATGTTTAGACGCCATTTTGTGTTCAAAGACACTGGAATCACATTGAAACGAAAGAAGATCCACTCCAGAGTGCTGTTATGACTTAAATGTGTTGATCTCGGTGGGACATTGAAGAATGCAGCTTATTTGACAACTGACACGGCAATAGTGGTTAAAACGCATGGTACCTGCAAATAACAGCTTAAAAGCCTCTTCCCTGCGTGAAACAGCTATTACAGCCTTTTCCCCACATTAAACTTGTAAAAGCATTGTTTTGCACTTATTTGATGTTTAGACGCCATTTTGTGTTCAAAGACACTGGACTCACAATGAAACGAAAGAAGATCCACTCCAGAGTGCTTTTATGACTTAAATGTGTTGATATCGGATGGACATTGAAGAATGCAGCTTATTTGACAACTGACACGGCAATAGTGGTTAAAACGCATGGTACCTGCAAATAACAGCTTAAAAGCCTCTTCCCTGCGTGAAACAGCTATTTCCGGCTTTTTGCCCACATTAAACTTGTAAAAGCATTGTTTTGCACTTATTTGATGTTTAGACGCCATTTTGTGTTCAAAGACACTGGAATCACATTGAAACGAAAGAAGATCCACTCCAGAGTGCTGTTATGACTTAAATGTGTTGATCTCGGTGGGACATTGAAGAATGCAGCTTATTTGACAACTGACACGGCAATAGTGGTTAAAACGCATGGTACCTGCAAATAACAGCTTAAAAGCCTCTTCCCTGCGTGAAACAGCTATTACAGCCTTTTCCCCACATTAAACTTGTAAAAGCATTGTTTTGCACTTATTTGATGTTTAGACGCCATTTTGTGTTCAAAGACACTGGAATCACATTGAAACGAAAGAAGATCCACTCCAGAGTGCTGTTATGACTTAAATGTGTTGATCTCGGTGGGACATTGAAGAATGCAGCTTATTTGACAACTGACACGGCAATAGTGGTTAAAACGCATGGTACCTGCAAATAACAGCTTAAAAGCCTCTTCCCTGTGTGAAACATCTATTACAGCCTTTTCCACACATTAAACTTGTAAAAGCATTGTTTTGCACTTATTTGATGTTTAGACGCCATTTTGTGTTCAAAGACACTGGAATCACATTGAAACGAAAGAAGATCCACTCCAGAGTGCTTTTATGACTTAAATGTGTTGATCTCGGTGGGACATTGAAGAATGCAGCTTATTTGACAACTGACACGGCAATAGTGGTTAAAACGCATGGTACCTGCAAATAACAGCTTAAAAGCCTCTTCCCAGCGTGAAACAGCTATTACAGCCTTTTCCGCACATTAAACTTGTAAAAGCATTGTTTTGCACTTATTTGATGTTTAGACGCCATTTTGTGTTCAAAGTCACTGGACTCACAATGAAACGAAAGAAGATCCACTCCAGAGTGCTTTTATGACTTAAATGTGTTGATATCGGATGGACATTGAAGAATGCAGCTTATTTGACAACTGACACGGCAATAGTGGTTAAAACGCATGGTACCTGCAAATAACAGCTTAAAAGCCTCTTCCCTGCGTGAAACAGCTATTTCCGGCTTTTTGCCCACATTAAACTTGTAAAAGCATTGTTTTGCACTTATTTGATGTTTAGACGCCATTTTGTGTTCAAAGACACTGGAATCACATTGAAACGAAAGAAGATCCACTCCAGAGTGCTGTTATGACTTAAATGTGTTGATCTCGGTGGGACATTGAAGAATGCAGCTTATTTGACAACTGACACGGCAATAGTGGTTAAAACGCATGGTACCTGCAAATAACAGCTTTAAAGCCTCTTCCCTGCGTGAAACAGCTATTACAGCCTTTTCCCCACATTAAACTTGCAAAAGCATTGTTTTGCACTTATTTGATGTTTAGACGCCATTTTGTGTTCAAAGACACTGGAATCACATTGAAACGAAAGAAGATCCACTCCAGAGTGCTGTTATGACTTGAATGTGTTGATCTCGGTGGGACATTGAAGAATGCAGCTTATTTCACCACTGACACGGCAATAGTGGTTAAAACGCATGGTACCTGCAAATAACAGCTTAAAAGCCTCTTCCCTGTGTGAAACAGCTATTACAGCCTTTTCCCCACATTAAACTTGTAAAAGCATTGTTTTGCACTTATTTGATGTTTAGACGCCATTTTGTGTTCAAAGACACTAGAATCACATTGAAACGAAAGAAGATCCACTCCAGAGTGCTTTTATGACTTAAATGTGTTGATCTCGGTGGGACATTGAAGAATGCAGCTTATTTGACAACTGACACGGCAATAGTGGTTAAAACGCATGGTACCTGCAAATAACAGCTTAAAAGCCTCTTCCCGGCGTGAAACAGCTATTACAGCCTTTTCCGCACATTAAACTTGTAAAAGCATTGTTTTGCACTTATTTGATGTTTAGACGCCATTTTGTGTTCAAAGACACTGGAATCACATTGAAACGAAAGAAGATCCACTCCAGAGTGCTTTTATGACTTAAATGTGTTGATCTCGGTGGGACATTGAAGAATGCAGCTTATTTGACAACTGACACGGCAATAGTGGTTAAAACGCATGGTACCTGCAAATAACAGCTTAAAAGCCTCTTCCCTGCGTGAAACAGCTATTACAGCCTTTTCCCCACATTAAACTTGTAAAAGCATTGTTTTGCACTTATTTGATGTTTAGACGCCATTTTGTGTTCAAAGACACTGGAATCACATTGAAACGAAAGAAGATCCACTCCAGAGTGCTTTTATGACTTAAATGTGTTGATCTCGGTGGGACATTGAAGAATGCAGCTTATTTGACAACTGACACGGCAATAGTGGTTAAAACGCATGGTACCTGCAAATAACAGCTTAAAAGCCTCTTCCCAGCGTGAAACAGCTATTACAGCCTTTTCCGCACATTAAACTTGTAAAAGCATTGTTTTGCACTTATTTGATGTTTAGACGCCATTTTGTGTTCAAAGACACTGGAATCACATTGAAACGAAAGAAGATCCACTCCAGAGTGCTTTTATGACTTAAATGTGTTGATCTCGGTGGGACATTGAAGAATGCAGCTTATTTGACAACTGACACGGCAATAGTGGTTAAAACGCATGGTACCTGCAAATAACAGCTTAAAAGCCTCTTCCCTGCGTGAAACAGCTATTACAGCCTTTTCCCCACATTAAACTTGTAAAAGCATTGTTTTGCACTTATTTGATGTTTAGACGCCATTTTGTGTTCAAAGACACTGGAATCACATTGAAACGAAAGAAGATCCACTCCAGAGTGCTTTTATGACTTAAATGTGTTGATCTCGGTGGGACATTGAAGAATGCAGCTTATTTGACAACTGACACGGCAATAGTGGTTAAAACGCATGGTACCTGCAAATAACAGCTTAAAAGCCTCTTCCCAGCGTGAAACAGCTATTACAGCCTTTTCCGCACATTAAACTTGTAAAAGCATTGTTTTGCACTTATTTGATGTTTAGACGCCATTTTGTGTTCAAAGACACTGGAATCACATTGAAACGAAAGAAGATCCACTCCAGAGTGCTTTTATGACTTAAATGTGTTGATCTCGGTGGGACATTGAAGAATGCAGCTTATTTGACAACTGACACGGCAATAGTGGTTAAAACGCATGGTACCTGCAAATAACAGCTTAAAAGCCTCTTCCCTGCGTGAAACAGCTATTACAGCCTTTTCCCCACATTAAACTTGTAAAAGCATTGTTTTGCACTTATTTGATGTTTAGACGCCATTTTGTGTTCAAAGACACTGGAATCACATTGAAACGAAAGAAGATCCACTCCAGAGTGCTGTTATGACTTGAATGTGTTGATATCGGATGGACATTGAAGAATGCAGCTTATTTGACAACTGACACGGCAATAGTGGTTAAAACGCATGGTACCTGCAAATAACAGCTTAAAAGCCTCTTCCCTGCGTGAAACAGCTATTTCCGGCTTTTTGCCCACATTAAACTTGTAAAAGCATTGTTTTGCACTTATTTGATGTTTAGACGCCATTTTGTGTTCAAAGACACTGGAATCACATTGAAACGAAAGAAGATCCACTCCAGAGTGCTGTTATGACTTAAATGTGTTGATTTCGGTGGGACATTGAAGAATGCAGCTTATTTGACAACTGACACGGCAATAGTGGTTAAAACGCATGGTACCTGCAAATAACAGCTTAAAAGCCTCTTCCCTGCGTGAAACAGCTATTACAGCCTTTTCCCCACATTAAACTTGTAAAAGCATTGTTTTGCACTTATTTGATGTTTAGACGCCATTTTGTGTTCAAAGACACTGGAATCACATTGAAACGAAAGAAGATCCACTCCAGAGTGCTGTTATGACTTGAATGTGTTGATCTCGGTGGGACATTGAAGAATGCAGCTTATTTGACAACTGACACAGCAATAGTGGTTAAAACGCATGGTACCTGCAAATAACAGCTTAAAAGCCTCTTCCCGGCGTGAAACAGCTATTACAGCCTTTTCCGCACATTAAACTTGTAAAAGCATTGTTTTGCACTTATTTGATGTTTAGACGCCATTTTGTGTTCAAAGACACTGGAATCACATTGAAACGAAAGAAGATCCACTCCAGAGTGCTTTTATGACTTAAATGTGTTGATCTCGGTGGGACATTGAAGAATGCAGCTTATTTGACAACTGACACGGCAATAGTGGTTAAAACGCATGGTACCTGCAAATAACAGCTTAAAAGCCTCTTCCCTGCGTGAAACAGCTATTACAGCCTTTTCCCCACATTAAACTTGTAAAAGCATTGTTTTGCACTTATTTGATGTTTAGACGCCATTTTGTGTTCAAAGACACTGGAATCACATTGAAACGAAAGAAGATCCACTCCAGAGTGCTGTTATGACTTAAATGTGTTGATCTCGGTGGGACATTGAAGAATGCAGCTTATTTGACAACTGACACGGCAATAGTGGTTAAAACGCATGGTACCTGCAAATAACAGCTTAAAAGCCTCTTCCCTGCGTGAAACAGCTATTACAGCCTTTTCCCCACATTAAACTTGTAAAAGCATTGTTTTGCACTTATTTGATGTTTAGACGCCATTTTGTGTTCAAAGATACTGGACTCACAATGAAACGAAAGAAGATCCACTCCAGAGTGCTTTTATGACTTAAATGTGTTGATATCGGATGGACATTGAAGAATGCAGCTTATTTGACAAATGACACGGCAATAGTGGTTAAAACGCATGGTACCTGCAAATAACAGCTTAAAAGCCTCTTCCCTGCGTGAAACAGCTATTACAGCCTTTTCCCCACATTAAACTTGTAAAAGCATTGTTTTGCACTTATTTGATGTTTAGACGCCATTTTGTGTTCAAAGACACTGGAATCACATTGAAACGAAAGAAGATCCACTCCAGAGTGCTGTTATGACTTAAATGTGTTGATCTCGGTGGGACATTGAAGAATGCAGCTTATTTGACAACTGACACGGCAATAGTGGTTAAAACGCATGGTACCTGCAAATAACAGCTTAAAAGCCTCTTCCCTGCGTGAAACAGCTATTACAGCCTTTTCCCCACATTAAACTTGTAAAAGCATTGTTTTGCACTTATTTGATGTTTAGACGCCATTTTGTGTTCAAAGACACTGGAATCACATTGAAACGAAAGAAGATCCACTCCAGAGTGCTTTTATGACTTAAATGTGTTGATCTCGGTGGGACATTGAAGAATGCAGCTTATTTGACAACTGACACTGCAATAGTGGTTAAAACGCATGTTACCTGCAAATAACAGCTTAAAAGCCTCTTTCCTGCGTGAAACAGCTATTTCCGGCTTTTTGCCCACATTAAACTTGCAAAAGCATTGTTTTGCACTTATTTGATGTTTAGACGCCATTTTGTGTTCAAAGACACTGGAATCACATTGAAACGAAAGAAGATCCACTCCAGAGTGCTGTTATGACTTAAATGTGTTGATCTCGGTGGGACATTGAAGAATGCAGCTTATTTGACAACTGACACGGCAATAGTGGTTAAAACGCATGGTACCTGCAAATAACAGCTTAAAAGCCTCTTCCCTGCGTGAAACAGCTATTTCCGGCTTTTTGCCCACATTAAACTTGTAAAAGCATTGTTTTGCACTTATTTGATGTTTCGACGCCATTTTGTGTTCAAAGACACTGGAATCATATTGAAACGAAAGAAGATCCACTCCAGAGTGCTGTTATGACTTAAATGTGTTGATCTCGGTGGGACATTGAAGAATGCAGCTTATTTGACAAGTGACACGGCAATAGTGGTTAAAACGCATGGTACCTGCAAATAACAGCTTAAAAGCCTCTTCCCTGCGTGAAACAGCTATTACAGCCTTTTCCCCACATTAAACTTGTAAAAGCATTGTTTTGCACTTATTTGATGTTTAGACGCCATTTTGTGTTCAAAGACACTGGAATCACATTGAAACGAAAGAAGATCCACTCCAGAGTGCTGTTATGACTTAAATGTGTTGATCTCGGTGGGACATTGAAGAATGCAGCTTATTTGACAACTGACACGGCAATAGTGGTTAAAACGCATGGTACCTGCAAATAACAGCTTAAAAGCCTCTTCCCAGCGTGAAACAGCTATTACAGCCTTTTCCGCACATTAAACTTGTAAAAGCATTGTTTTGCACTTATTTGATGTTTCGACGCCATTTTGTGTTCAAAGACACTGGAATCACATTGAAACAAAAGAAGATCCACTCCAGAGTGCTGTTATGACTTAAATGTGTTGATCTCGGTGGGACATTGAAGAATGCAGCTTATTTGACAACTGACACGGCAATAGTGGTTAAAGCGCATGGTACCTGCAAATAACAGCTTAAAAGCCTCTTCCCGGCGTGAAACAGCTATTACAGCCTTTTCCGCACATTAAACTTGTAAAAGCATTGTTTTGCACTTATTTGATGTTTAGACGCCATTTTGTGTTCAAAGACACTGGAATCACATTGAAACGAAAGAAGATCCACTCCAGAGTGTTGTTATGACTTTAATGTGTTGATCTCGGTGGGACATTGAAGAATGCAGCTTATTTGACAACTGACACGGCAATAGTGGTTAAAACGCATGGTACCTGCAAATAACAGCTTAAAAGCCTCTTCCCTGCGTGAAACAGCTATTACAGCCTTTTCCCCACATTAAACTTGTAAAAGCATTGTTTTGCACTTATTTGATGTTTAGACGCCATTTTGTGTTCAAAGACACTGGACTCACAATGAAACGAAAGAAGATCCACTCCAGAGTGCTTTTATGACTTAAATGTGTTGATATCGGATGGACATTGAAGAATGCAGCTTATTTGACAACTGACACGGCAATAGTGGTTAAAACGCATGGTACCTTCAAATAACAGCTTAAAAGCCTCTTCCCTGCGTGAAACAGCTATTACAGCCTTTTCCCCACATTAAACTTGTAAAAGCATTGTTTTGCACTTATTTGATGTTTAGACGCCATTTTGTGTTCAAAGACACTGGAATCACATTGAAACGAAAGAAGATCCACTCCAGAGTGCTGTTATGACTTAAATGTGTTGATCTCGGTGGGACATTGAAGAATGCAGCTTATTTGACAACTGACACGGCAATAGTGGTTAAAACGCATGGTACCTGCAAATAACAGCTTAAAAGCCTCTTCCCTGCGTGAAACAGCTATTTCCGGCTTTTTGCCCACATTAAACTTGTAAAAGCATTGTTTTGCACTTATTTGATGTTTCGACGCCATTTTGTGTTCAAAGACACTGGAATCACATTGAAACGAAAGAAGATCCACTCCAGAGTGCTGTTATGACTTAAATGTGTTGATCTCGGTGGGACATTGAAGAATGCAGCTTATTTGACAACTGACACGGCAATAGTGGTTAAAACGCATGGTACCTGCAAATAACAGCTTAAAAGCCTCTTCCCTGCGTGAAACAGCTATTACAGCCTTTTCCCCACATTAAACTTGTAAAAGCATTGTTTTGCACTTATTTGATGTTTAGACGCCATTTTGTGTTCAAAGACACTGGAATCACATTGAAACGAAAGAAGATCCACTCCAGAGTGCTGTTATGACTTAAATGTGTTGATCTCGGTGGGACATTGAAGAATGCAGCTTATTTGACAACTGACACGGCAATAGTGGTTAAAACGCATGGTACCTGCAAATAACAGCTTAAAAGCCTCTTCCTTGCGTGAAACAGCTATTACAGCCTTTTCCCCACATTAAACTTGTAAAAGCATTGTTTTGCACTTATTTGATGTTTAGACGCCATTTTGTGTTCAAAGACACTGGACTCACAATGAAACGAAAGAAGATCCACTCCAGAGTGCTTTTATGACTTAAATGTGTTGATATCGGATGGACATTGAAGAATGCAGCTTATTTGACAACTGACACGGCAATAGTGGTTAAAACGCATGGTACCTTCAAATAACAGCTTAAAAGCCTCTTCCCTGCGTGAAACAGCTATTACAGCCTTTTCCCCACATTAAACTTGTAAAAGCATTGTTTTGCACTTATTTGATGTTTAGACGCCATTTTGTGTTCAAAGACACTGGAATCACATTGAAACGAAAGAAGATCCACTCCAGAGTGCTGTTATGACTTAAATGTGTTGATCTCGGTGGGACATTGAAGAATGCAGCTTATATGACAACTGACACGGCAATAGTGGTTAAAACGCATGGTACCTGCAAATAACAGCTTAAAAGCCTCTTCCTTGCGTGAAACAGCTATTACAGCCTTTTCCCCACATTAAACTTGTAAAAGCATTGTTTTGCACTTATTTGATGTTTAGACGCCATTTTGTGTTCAAAGACACTGGACTCACAATGAAACGAAAGAAGATCCACTCCAGAGTGCTTTTATGACTTAAATGTGTTGATATCGGATGGACATTGAAGAATGCAGCTTATTTGACAACTGACACGGCAATAGTGGTTAAAACGCATGGTACCTTCAAATAACAGCTTAAAAGCCTCTTCCCTGCGTGAAACAGCTATTACAGCCTTTTCCCCACATTAAACTTGTAAAAGCATTGTTTTGCACTTATTTGATGTTTAGACGCCATTTTGTGTTCAAAGACACTGGAATCACATTGAAACGAAAGAAGATCCACTCCAGAGTGCTGTTATGACTTAAATGTGTTGATCTCGGTGGGACATTGAAGAATGCAGCTTATTTGACAACTGACACGGCAATAGTGGTTAAAACGCATGGTACCTGCAAATAACAGCTTAAAAGCCTCTTCCCTGCGTGAAACAGCTATTTCCGGCTTTTTGCCCACATTAAACTTGTAAAAGCATTGTTTTGCACTTATTTGATGTTTCGACGCCATTTTGTGTTCAAAGACACTGGAATCACATTGAAACGAAAGAAGATCCACTCCAGAGTGCTTTTATGACTTAAATGTGTTGATCTCGGTGGGACATTGAAGAATGCAGCTTATTTGACAACTGACACGGCAATAGTGGTTAAAACGCATGGTACCTGCAAATAACAGCTTAAAAGCCTCTTCCCGGCGTGAAACAGCTATTACAGCCTTTTCCGCACATTAAACTTGTAAAAGCATTGTTTTGCACTTATTTGATGTTTAGACGCCATTTTGTGTTCAAAGACACTGGAATCACATTGAAACGAAAGAAGATCCACTCCAGAGTGCTTTTATGACTTAAATGTGTTGATCTCGGTGGGACATTGAAGAATGCAGCTTATTTGACAACTGACACGGCAATAGTGGTTAAAACGCATGGTACCTGCAAATAACAGCTTAAAAGCCTCTTCCCTGCGTGAAACAGCTATTACAGCCTTTTCCCCACATTAAACTTGTAAAAGCATTGTTTTGCACTTATTTGATGTTTAGACGCCATTTTGTGTTCAAAGACACTGGAATCACATTGAAACGAAAGAAGATCCACTCCAGAGTGCTTTTATGACTTAAATGTGTTGATCTCGGTGGGACATTGAAGAATGCAGCTTATTTGACAACTGACACGGCAATAGTGGTTAAAACGCATGGTACCTGCAAATAACAGCTTAAAAGCCTCTTCCCAGCGTGAAACAGCTATTACAGCCTTTTCCGCACATTAAACTTGTAAAAGCATTGTTTTGCACTTATTTGATGTTTAGACGCCATTTTGTGTTCAAAGACACTGGAATCACATTGAAACGAAAGAAGATCCACTCCAGAGTGCTTTTATGACTTAAATGTGTTGATCTCGGTGGGACATTGAAGAATGCAGCTTATTTGACAACTGACACGGCAATAGTGGTTAAAACGCATGGTACCTGCAAATAACAGCTTAAAAGCCTCTTCCCTGCGTGAAACAGCTATTACAGCCTTTTCCCCACATTAAACTTGTAAAAGCATTGTCTTGCACTTATTTGATGTTTAGACGCCATTTTGTGTTCAAAGACACTGGACTCACATTGAAACGAAAGAAGATCCACTCCAGAGTGCTTTTATGACTTAAATGTGTTGATATCGGATGGACATTGAAGAATGCAGCTTATTTGACAACTGACACGGCAATAGTGGTTAAAACGCATGGTACCTGCAAATAACAGCTTAAAAGCCTCTTCCCTGCGTGAAACAGCTATTTCCGGCTTTTTGCCCACATTAAACTTGTAAAAGCATTGTTTTGCACTTATTTGATGTTTAGACGCCATTTTGTGTTCAAAGACACTGGAATCACATTGAAACGAAAGAAGATCCACTCCAGAGTGCTGTTATGACTTGAATGTGTTGATATCGGATGGACATTGAAGAATGCAGCTTATTTGACAACTGACACGGCAATAGTGGTTAAAACGCATGGTACCTGCAAATAACAGCTTAAAAGCCTCTTCCCTGCGTGAAACAGCTATTTCCGGCTTTTTGCCCACATTAAACTTGTAAAAGCATTGTTTTGCACTTATTTGATGTTTAGACGCCATTTTGTGTTCAAAGACACTGGAATCACATTGAAACGAAAGAAGATCCACTCCAGAGTGCTGTTATGACTTAAATGTGTTGATTTCGGTGGGACATTGAAGAATGCAGCTTATTTGACAACTGACACGGCAATAGTGGTTAAAACGCATGGTACCTGCAAATAACAGCTTAAAAGCCTCTTCCCTGCGTGAAACAGCTATTACAGCCTTTTCCCCACATTAAACTTGTAAAAGCATTGTTTTGCACTTATTTGATGTTTAGACGCCATTTTGTGTTCAAAGACACTGGAATCACATTGAAACGAAAGAAGATCCACTCCAGAGTGCTGTTATGACTTGAATGTGTTGATCTCGGTGGGACATTGAAGAATGCAGCTTATTTGACAACTGACACAGCAATAGTGGTTAAAACGCATGGTACCTGCAAATAACAGCTTAAAAGCCTCTTCCCGGCGTGAAACAGCTATTACAGCCTTTTCCGCACATTAAACTTGTAAAAGCATTGTTTTGCACTTATTTGATGTTTAGACGCCATTTTGTGTTCAAAGACACTGGAATCACATTGAAACGAAAGAAGATCCACTCCAGAGTGCTTTTATGACTTAAATGTGTTGATCTCGGTGGGACATTGAAGAATGCAGCTTATTTGACGACTGACACGGCAATAGTGGTTAAAACGCATGGTACCTGCAAATAACAGCTTAAAAGCCTCTTCCCTGCGTGAAACAGCTATTACAGCCTTTTCCCCACATTAAACTTGTAAAAGCATTGTTTTGCACTTATTTGATGTTTAGACGCCATTTTGTGTTCAAAGACACTGGAATCACATTGAAACGAAAGAAGATCCACTCCAGAGTGCTTTTATGACTTAAATGTGTTGATCTCGGTGGGACATTGAAGAATGCAGCTTATTTGACAACTGACACGGCAATAGTGGTTAAAACGCATGGTACCTGCAAATAACAGCTTAAAAGCCTCTTCCCAGCGTGAAACAGCTATTACAGCCTTTTCCGCACATTAAACTTGTAAAAGCATTGTTTTGCACTTATTTGATGTTTAGACGCCATTTTGTGTTCAAAGACACTGGAATCACATTGAAACGAAAGAAGATCCACTCCAGAGTGCTTTTATGACTTAAATGTGTTGATCTCGGTGGGACATTGAAGAATGCAGCTTATTTGACAACTGACACGGCAATAGTGGTTAAAACGCATGGTACCTGCAAATAACAGCTTAAAAGCCTCTTCCCTGCGTGAAACAGCTATTACAGCCTTTTCCCCACATTAAACTTGTAAAAGCATTGTTTTGCACTTATTTGATGTTTAGACGCCATTTTGTGTTCAAAGACACTGGAATCACATTGAAACGAAAGAAGATCCACTCCAGAGTGCTTTTATGACTTAAATGTGTTGATCTCGGTGGGACATTGAAGAATGCAGCTTATTTGACAACTGACACGGCAATAGTGGTTAAAACGCATGGTACCTGCAAATAACAGCTTAAAAGCCTCTTCCCAGCGTGAAACAGCTATTACAGCCTTTTCCGCACATTAAACTTGTAAAAGCATTGTTTTGCACTTATTTGATGTTTAGACGCCATTTTGTGTTCAAAGACACTGGAATCACATTGAAACGAAAGAAGATCCACTCCAGAGTGCTTTTATGACTTAAATGTGTTGATCTCGGTGGGACATTGAAGAATGCAGCTTATTTGACAACTGACACGGCAATAGTGGTTAAAACGCATGGTACCTGCAAATAACAGCTTAAAAGCCTCTTCCCTGCGTGAAACAGCTATTACAGCCTTTTCCCCACATTAAACTTGTAAAAGCATTGTCTTGCACTTATTTGATGTTTAGACGCCATTTTGTGTTCAAAGACACTGGACTCACAATGAAACGAAAGAAGATCCACTCCAGAGTGCTTTTATGACTTAAATGTGTTGATATCGGATGGACATTGAAGAATGCAGCTTATTTGACAACTGACACGGCAATAGTGGTTAAAACGCATGGTACCTGCAAATAACAGCTTAAAAGTCTCTTCCCTGCGTGAAACAGCTATTTCCGGCTTTTTGCCCACATTAAACTTGTAAAAGCATTGTTTTGCACTTATTTGATGTTTAGACGCCATTTTGTGTTCAAAGACACTGGAATCACATTGAAACGAAAGAAGATCCACTCCAGAGTGCTGTTATGACTTGAATGTGTTGATATCGGATGGACATTGAAGAATGCAGCTTATTTGACAACTGACACGGCAATAGTGGTTAAAACGCATGGTACCTGCAAATAACAGCTTAAAAGCCTCTTCCCTGCGTGAAACAGCTATTTCCGGCTTTTTGCCCACATTAAACTTGTAAAAGCATTGTTTTGCACTTATTTGATGTTTAGACGCCATTTTGTGTTCAAAGACACTGGAATCACATTGAAACGAAAGAAGATCCACTCCAGAGTGCTGTTATGACTTAAATGTGTTGATTTCGGTGGGACATTGAAGAATGCAGCTTATTTGACAACTGACACGGCAATAGTGGTTAAAACGCATGGTACCTGCAAATAACAGCTTAAAAGCCTCTTCCCTGCGTGAAACAGCTATTACAGCCTTTTCCCCACATTAAACTTGTAAAAGCATTGTTTTGCACTTATTTGATGTTTAGACGCCATTTTGTGTTCAAAGACACTGGAATCACATTGAAACGAAAGAAGATCCACTCCAGAGTGCTGTTATGACTTGAATGTGTTGATCTCGGTGGGACATTGAAGAATGCAGCTTATTTGACAACTGACACAGCAATAGTGGTTAAAACGCATGGTACCTGCAAATAACAGCTTAAAAGCCTCTTCCCGGCGTGAAACAGCTATTACAGCCTTTTCCGCACATTAAACTTGTAAAAGCATTGTTTTGCACTTATTTGATGTTTAGACGCCATTTTGTGTTCAAAGACACTGGAATCACATTGAAACGAAAGAAGATCCACTCCAGAGTGCTTTTATGACTTAAATGTGTTGATCTCGGTGGGACATTGAAGAATGCAGCTTATTTGACAACTGACACGGCAATAGTGGTTAAAACGCATGGTACCTGCAAATAACAGCTTAAAAGCCTCTTCCCTGCGTGAAACAGCTATTACAGCCTTTTCCCCACATTAAACTTGTAAAAGCATTGTTTTGCACTTATTTGATGTTTAGACGCCATTTTGTGTTCAAAGACACTGGAATCACATTGAAACGAAAGAAGATCCACTCCAGAGTGCTGTTATGACTTAAATGTGTTGATCTCGGTGGGACATTGAAGAATGCAGCTTATTTGACAACTGACACGGCAATAGTGGTTAAAACGCATGGTACCTGCAAATAACAGCTTAAAAGCCTCTTCCCAGCGTGAAACAGCTATTACAGCCTTTTCCGCACATTAAACTTGTAAAAGCATTGTTTTGCACTTATTTGATGTTTAGACGCCATTTTGTGTTCAAAGACACTGGAATCACATTGAAACGAAAGAAGATCCACTCCAGAGTGCTTTTATGACTTAAATGTGTTGATCTCGGTGGGACATTGAAGAATGCAGCTTATTTGACAACTGACACGGCAATAGTGGTTAAAACGCATGGTACCTGCAAATAACAGCTTAAAAGCCTCTTCCCTGCGTGAAACAGCTATTACAGCCTTTTCCCCACATTAAACTTGTAAAAGCATTGTTTTGCACTTATTTGATGTTTAGACGCCATTTTGTGTTCAAAGACACTGGAATCACATTGAAACGAAAGAAGATCCACTCCAGAGTGCTGTTATGACTTAAATGTGTTGATCTCGGTGGGACATTGAAGAATGCAGCTTATTTGACAACTGACACGGCAATAGTGGTTAAAACGCATGGTACCTGCAAATAACAGCTTAAAAGCCTCTTCCCTGCGTGAAACAGCTATTACAGCCTTTTCCCCACATTAAACTTGTAAAAGCATTGTTTTGCACTTATTTGATGTTTAGACGCCATTTTGTGTTCAAAGACACTGGAATCACATTGAAACGAAAGAAGATCCACTCCAGAGTGCTTTTATGACTTAAATGTGTTGATCTCGGTGGGACATTGAAGAATGCAGCTTATTTGACAACTGACACTGCAATAGTGGTTAAAACGCATGTTACCTGCAAATAACAGCTTAAAAGCCTCTTTCCTGCGTGAAACAGCTATTTCCGGCTTTTTGCCCACATTAAACTTGCAAAAGCATTGTTTTGCACTTATTTGATGTTTAGACGCCATTTTGTGTTCAAAGACACTGGAATCATATTGAAACGAAAGAAGATCCACTCCAGAGTGCTGTTATGACTTAAATGTGTTGATCTCGGTGGGACATTGAAGAATGCAGCTTATTTGACAACTGACACGGCAATAGTGGTTAAAACGCATGGTACCTGCAAATAACAGCTTAAAAGCCTCTTCCCTGCGTGAAACAGCTATTACAGCCTTTTCCCCACATTAAACTTGTAAAAGCATTGTTTTGCACTTATTTGATGTTTAGACGCCATTTTGTGTTCAAAGACACTGGAATCACATTGAAACGAAAGAAGATCCACTCCAGAGTGCTGTTATGACTTAAATGTGTTGATCTCGGTGGGACATTGAAGAATGCAGCTTATTTGACAAGTGACACGGCAATAGTGGTTAAAACGCATGGTACCTGCAAATAACAGCTTAAAAGCCTCTTCCCTGCGTGAAACAGCTATTACAGCCTTTTCCCCACATTAAACTTGTAAAAGCATTGTTTTGCACTTATTTGATGTTTAGACGCCATTTTGTGTTCAAAGACACTGGAATCACATTGAAACGAAAGAAGATCCACTCCAGAGTGCTGTTATGACTTAAATGTGTTGATCTCGGTGGGACATTGAAGAATGCAGCTTATTTGACAACTGACACGGCAATAGTGGTTAAAACGCATGGTACCTGCAAATAACAGCTTAAAAGCCTCTTCCCAGCGTGAAACAGCTATTACAGCCTTTTCCGCACATTAAACTTGTAAAAGCATTGTTTTGCACTTATTTGATGTTTCGACGCCATTTTGTGTTCAAAGACACTGGAATCACATTGAAACGAAAGAAGATCCACTCCAGAGTGCTGTTATGACTTAAATGTGTTGATCTCGGTGGGACATTGAAGAATGCAGCTTATTTGACAACTGACACGGCAATAGTGGTTAAAACGCATGGTACCTGCAAATAACAGCTTAAAAGCCTCTTCCCGGCGTGAAACAGCTATTACAGCCTTTTCCGCACATTAAACTTGTAAAAGCATTGTTTTGCACTTATTTGATGTTTAGACGCCATTTTGTGTTCAAAGACACTGGAATCACATTGAAACGAAAGAAGATCCACTCCAGAGTGTTGTTATGACTTTAATGTGTTGATCTCGGTGGGACATTGAAGAATGCAGCTTATTTGACAACTGACACGGCAATAGTGGTTAAAACGCATGGTACCTGCAAATAACAGCTTAAAAGCCTCTTCCCTGCGTGAAACAGCTATTACAGCCTTTTCCCCACATTAAACTTGTAAAAGCATTGTTTTGCACTTATTTGATGTTTAGACGCCATTTTGTGTTCAAAGACACTGGAATCACATTGAAACGAAAGAAGATCCACTCCAGAGTGCTGTTATGACTTAAATGTGTTGATCTCGGTGGGACATTGAAGAATGCAGCTTATTTGACAACTGACACGGCAATAGTGGTTAAAACGCATGGTACCTGCAAATAACAGCTTAAAAGCCTCTTCCTTGCGTGAAACAGCTATTACAGCCTTTTCCCCACATTAAACTTGTAAAAGCATTGTTTTGCACTTATTTGATGTTTAGACGCCATTTTGTGTTCAAAGACACTGGACTCACAATGAAACGAAAGAAGATCCACTCCAGAGTGCTTTTATGACTTAAATGTGTTGATATCGGATGGACATTGAAGAATGCAGCTTATTTGACAACTGACACGGCAATAGTGGTTAAAACGCATGGTACCTTCAAATAACAGCTTAAAAGCCTCTTCCCTGCGTGAAACAGCTATTACAGCCTTTTCCCCACATTAAACTTGTAAAAGCATTGTTTTGCACTTATTTGATGTTTAGACGCCATTTTGTGTTCAAAGACACTGGAATCACATTGAAACGAAAGAAGATCCACTCCAGAGTGCTGTTATGACTTAAATGTGTTGATCTCGGTGGGACATTGAAGAATGCAGCTTATTTGACAACTGACACGGCAATAGTGGTTAAAACGCATGGTACCTGCAAATAACAGCTTAAAAGCCTCTTCCCTGCGTGAAACAGCTATTTCCGGCTTTTTGCCCACATTAAACTTGTAAAAGCATTGTTTTGCACTTATTTGATGTTTCGACGCCATTTTGTGTTCAAAGACACTGGAATCACATTGAAACGAAAGAAGATCCACTCCAGAGTGCTGTTATGACTTAAATGTGTTGATCTCGGTGGGACATTGAAGAATGCAGCTTATTTGACAACTGACACGGCAATAGTGGTTAAAACGCATGGTACCTGCAAATAACAGCTTAAAAGCCTCTTCCCTGCGTGAAACAGCTATTACAGCCTTTTCCCCACATTAAACTTGTAAAAGCATTGTTTTGCACTTATTTGATGTTTAGACGCCATTTTGTGTTCAAAGACACTGGAATCACATTGAAACGAAAGAAGATCCACTCCAGAGTGCTGTTATGACTTAAATGTGTTGATCTCGGTGGGACATTGAAGAATGCAGCTTATTTGACAACTGACACGGCAATAGTGGTTAAAACGCATGGTACCTGCAAATAACAGCTTAAAAGCCTCTTCCCTGCGTGAAACAGCTATTACAGCCTTTTCCCCACATTAAACTTGTAAAAGCATTGTTTTGCACTTATTTGATGTTTAGACGCCATTTTGTGTTCAAAGACACTGGAATCACATTGAAACGAAAGAAGATCCACTCCAGAGTGCTGTTATGACTTAAATGTGTTGATCTCGGTGGGACATTGAAGAATGCAGCTTATTTGACAACTGACACGGCAATAGTGGTTAAAACGCATGGTACCTGCAAATAACAGCTTAAAAGCCTCTTCCTTGCGTGAAACAGCTATTACAGCCTTTTCCCCACATTAAACTTGTAAAAGCATTGTTTTGCACTTATTTGATGTTTAGACGCCATTTTGTGTTCAAAGACACTGGACTCACAATGAAACGAAAGAAGATCCACTCCAGAGTGCTTTTATGACTTAAATGTGTTGATATCGGATGGACATTGAAGAATGCAGCTTATTTGACAACTGACACGGCAATAGTGGTTAAAACGCATGGTACCTTCAAATAACAGCTTAAAAGCCTCTTCCCTGCGTGAAACAGCTATTACAGCCTTTTCCCCACATTAAACTTGTAAAAGCATTGTTTTGCACTTATTTGATGTTTAGACGCCATTTTGTGTTCAAAGACACTGGAATCACATTGAAACGAAAGAAGATCCACTCCAGAGTGCTGTTATGACTTAAATGTGTTGATCTCGGTGGGACATTGAAGAATGCAGCTTATTTGACAACTTACACGGCAATAGTGGTTAAAACGCATGGTACCTGCAAATAACAGCTTAAAAGCCTCTTCCTTGCGTGAAACAGCTATTACAGCCTTTTCCCCACATTAAACTTGTAAAAGCATTGTTTTGCACTTATTTGATGTTTAGACGCCATTTTGTGTTCAAAGACACTGGACTCACAATGAAACGAAAGAAGATCCACTCCAGAGTGCTTTTATGACTTAAATGTGTTGATATCGGATGGACATTGAAGAATGCAGCTTATTTGACAACTGACACGGCAATAGTGGTTAAAACGCATGGTACCTTCAAATAACAGCTTAAAAGCCTCTTCCCTGCCTGAAACAGCTATTACAGCCTTTTCCCCACATTAAACTTGTAAAAGCATTGTTTTGCACTTATTTGATGTTTAGACGCCATTTTGTGTTCAAAGACACTGGAATCACATTGAAACGAAAGAAGATCCACTCCAGAGTGCTGTTATGACTTAAATGTGTTGATCTCGGTGGGACATTGAAGAATGCAGCTTATTTGACAACTGACACGGCAATAGTGGTTAAAACGCATGGTACCTGCAAATAACAGCTTAAAAGCCTCTTCCCTGCGTGAAACAGCTATTTCCGGCTTTTTGCCCACATTAAACTTGTAAAAGCATTGTTTTGCACTTATTTGATGTTTCGACGCCATTTTGTGTTCAAAGACACTGGAATCACATTGAAACGAAAGAAGATCCACTCCAGAGTGCTGTTATGACTTAAATGTGTTGATCTCGGTGGGACATTGAAGAATGCAGCTTATTTGACAACTGACACGGCAATAGTGGTTAAAACGCATGGTACCTGCAAATAACAGCTTAAAAGCCTCTTCCCTGCGTGAAACAGCTATTACAGCCTTTTCCCCACATTAAACTTGTAAAAGCATTGTTTTGCACTTATTTGATGTTTAGACGCCATTTTGTGTTCAAAGACACTGGAATCACATTGAAACGAAAGAAGATCCACTCCAGAGTGCTGTTATGACTTAAATGTGTTGATCTCGGTGGGACATTGAAGAATGCAGCTTATTTGACAACTGACACGGCAATAGTGGTTAAAACGCATGGTACCTGCAAATAACAGCTTAAAAGCCTCTTCCCTGCGTGAAACAGCTATTACAGCCTTTTCCCCACATTAAACTTGTAAAAGCATTGTTTTGCACTTATTTGATGTTTAGACGCCATTTTGTGTTCAAAGACACTGGAATCACATTGAAACGAAAGAAGATCCACTCCAGAGTGCTTTTATGACTTAAATGTGTTGATCTCGGTGGGACATTGAAGAATGCAGCTTATTTGACAACTGACACGGCAATAGTGGTTAAAACGCATGGTACCTGCAAATAACAGCTTAAAAGCCTCTTCCCGGCGTGAAACAGCTATTACAGCCTTTTCCGCACATTAAACTTGTAAAAGCATTGTTTTGCACTTATTTGATGTTTAGACGCCATTTTGTGTTCAAAGACACTGGAATCACATTGAAACGAAAGAAGATCCACTCCAGAGTGCTTTTATGACTTAAATGTGTTGATCTCGGTGGGACATTGAAGAATGCAGCTTATTTGACAACTGACACGGCAATAGTGGTTAAAACGCATGGTACCTGCAAATAACAGCTTAAAAGCCTCTTCCCTGCGTGAAACAGCTATTACAGCCTTTTCCCCACATTAAACTTGTAAAAGCATTGTTTTGCACTTATTTGATGTTTAGACGCCATTTTGTAAACAGAGACACTGGAATCACATTGAAACGAAAGAAGATCCACTCCAGAGTGCTGTTATGACTTAAATGTGTTGATCTCGGTGGGACATTGAAGAATGCAGCTTATTTGACAACTGACACGGCAATAGTGGTTAAAACGCATGGTACCTGCAAATAACAGCTGAAAAGCCTCTTCCCTGCGTGAAACAGCTATTTCCGGCTTTTTGCCCACATTAAACTTGTAAAAGCATTGTTTTGCACTTATTTGATGTTTCGACACTGGAATCACATTGAAACGAAAGAAGATCCACTCCAGAGTGCTGTTATGACTTAAATGTGTTATAACAGCTATTACAGCCTTTTCCCCACATTAAACTTGTAAAAGCATTGTTTTGCACTTATTTGATGTTTAGACGCCATTTTGTGTTCAAAGACACTGGACTCACAATGAAACGAAAGAAGATCCACTCCAGAGTGCTTTTATGACTTAAATGTGTTGATATCGGATGGACATTGAAGAATGCAGCTTATTTGACAACTGACACGGCAATAGTGGTTAAAACGCATGGTACCTGCAAATAACAGCTTAAAAGCCTCTTCCCTGCGTGAAACAGCTATTACAGCCTTTTCCCCACATTAAACTTGTAAAAGCATTGTTTTGCACTTATTTGATGTTTAGACGCCATTTTGTGTTCAAAGACACTGGAATCACATTGAAACGAAAGCAGATCCACTCCAGAGTGCTGTTATGACTTAAATGTGTTGATCTCGGTGGGACATTGAAGAATGCAGCTTATTTTACAACTGACACTGCAATAGAGGTTAAAACGTGTGTTACCTGCAAATAACAGCTTAAAAGCCTCTTCCCTGCGTGAAACAGCTATTACAGCCTTTTCCCCACATTAAACTTGTAAAAGCATTGTTTTGCACTTATTTGATGTTTAGACGCCATTTTGTGTTCAAAGATACTGGAATCACATTGAAACGAAAGAAGATCCACTCCAGAGTGCTTTTATGACTTAAATGTGTTGATCTCGGTGGGACATTGAAGAATGCAGCTTATTTGACAACTGACACGGCAATAGTGGTTAAAACGCATGGTACCTGCAAATAACAGCTTAAAAGCCTCTTCCCGGCGTGAAACAGCTATTACAGCCTTTTCCCCACATTAAACTTGTAAAAGCATTGTTTTGCACTTATTTGATGTTTAGACGCCATTTTGTGTTCAAAGACACTGGACTCACAATGAAACGAAAGAAGATCCACTCCAGAGTGCTTTTATGACTTAAATGTGTTGATATCGGATGGACATTGAAGAATGCAGCTTATTTGACAACTGACACGGCAATAGTGGTTAAAACGCATGGTACCTGCAAATAACAGCTGAAAAGCCTCTTCCCTGCGTGAAACAGCTATTTCCGGCTTTTTGCCCACATTAAACTTGTAAAAGCATTGTTTTGCACTTATTTGATGTTTCGACACTGGAATCACATTTAAACGAAAGAAGATCCACTCCAGAGTGCTGTTATGACTTAAATGTGTTATAACAGCTATTACAGCCTTTTCCCCACATTAAACTTGTAAAAGCATTGTTTTGCACTTATTTGATGTTTAGACGCCATTTTGTGTTCAAAGACACTGGACTCACAATGAAACGAAAGAAGATCCACTCCAGAGTGCTGGACTTAAATGTGTTGATCTCGGCGGGACATTGAAGAATGCAGCTTATTTGACAACTGACACGGCAATAGTGGTTAAAACGCATGGTACCTGCAAATAACAGCTTAAAAGCCTCTTACCTGCGTGAAACAGCTATTACAGCCTTTTCCCCACATTAAACTTGTAAAAGCATTGTTTTGCACTTATTTGATGTTTAGACGCCATTTTGTGTTCAAAGACACTGGAATCACATTGAAACGAAAGAAGATCCACTCCAGAGTGCTGTTATGACTTAAATGTGTTGATCTCGGTGGGACATTGAAGAATGCAGCTTATTTGACAACTGACACGGCAATAGTGGTTAAAACGCATGGTACCTGCAAATAACAGCTTAAAAGCCTCTTCCCTGCGTGAAACAGCTATTACAGCCTTTTCCCCACATTAAACTTGTAAAAGCATTGTTTTGCACTTATTTGATGTTTAGACGCCATTTTGTGTTCAAAGACACTGGAATCACATTGAAACGAAAGAAGATCCACTCCAGAGTGCTGTTATGACTTAAATGTGTTGATCTCGGTGGGACATTGAAGAATGCAGCTTATTTGACAACTGACACGGCAATAGTGGTTAAAACGCATGGTACCTGCAAATAACAGCTTAAAAGCCTCTTCCCGGCGTGAAACAGCTATTACAGCCTTTTCCCCACATTAAACTTGTAAAAGCATTGTTTTGCACTTATTTGATGTTTAGACGCCATTTTGTGTTCAAAGACACTGGAATCACATTGAAACGAAAGAAGATCCACTCCAGAGTGCTGTTATGACTTAAATGTGTTGATCTCGGTGGGACATTGAAGAATGCAGCTTATTTGACAACTGACACGGCAATAGTGGTTAAAACGTATGGTACCTGCAAATAACAGCTTAAAAGCCTCTTCCCGGCGTGAAACAGCTATTACAGCCTTTTCCCCACATTAAACTTGTAAAAGCATTGTTTTGCACTTTATTGATGTTTAGACGCCATTTTGTGTTCAAAGACACTGGAATCACATTGAAACGAAAGCAGATCCACTCCAGAGTGCTGTTATGACTTAAATGTGTTGATCTCGGTGGGACATTGAAGAATGCAGCTTATTTTACAACTGACACTGCAATAGAGGTTAAAACGTGTGTTACCTGCAAATAACAGCTTAAAAGCCTCTTCCCTGCGTGAAACAGCTATTACAGCCTTTTCCCCACATTAAACTTGTAAAAGCATTGTTTTGCACTTATTTGATGTTTAGACGCCATTTTGTGTTCAAAGATACTGGAATCACATTGAAACGAAAGAAGATCCACTCCAGAGTGCTTTTATGACTTAAATGTGTTGATCTCGGTGGGACATTGAAGAATGCAGCTTATTTGACAACTGACACGGCAATAGTGGTTAAAACGCATGGTACCTGCAAATAACAGCTTAAAAGCCTCTTCCCGGCGTGAAACAGCTATTACAGCCTTTTCCCCACATTAAACTTATAAAAGCATTGTTTTGCACTTATTTGATGTTTAGACGCCATTTTGTGTTCAAAGACACTGGAATCACATTGAAACGAAAGCAGATCCACTCCAGAGTGCTGTTATGACTTAAATGTGTTGATCTCGGTGGGACATTGAAGAATGCAGCTTATTTGACAACTGACACTGCAATAGAGGTTAAAACGTGTGTTACCTGCAAATAACAGCTTAAAAGCCTCTTCCCTGCGTGAAACAGCTATTACAGCCTTTTCACCACATTAAACTTGTAAAAGCATTGTTTTGCACTTATTTGATGTTTAGACGCCATTTTGTGTTCAAAGACACTGGAATCACATTGAAACGAAAGCAGATCCACTCCAGAGTGCTGTTATGACTTAAATGTGTTGATCTCGGTGGGACATTGAAGAATGCAGCTTATTTGACAACTGACACGGCAATAGTGGTTAAAACGTGTGTTACCTGCAAATAACAGCTTAAAAGCCTCTTCCCTGCGTGAAACAGCTATTACAGCCTTTTCACCACATTAAACTTGTAAAAGCATTGTTTTGCACTTATTTGATGTTTAGACGCCATTTTGTGTTCAAAGACACTGGAATCACATTGAAACGAAAGCAGATCCACTCCAGAGTGCTGTTATGACTTAAATGTGTTGATCTCGGTGGGACATTGAAGAATGCAGCTTATTTGACAACTGACACTGCAATAGAGGTTAAAACGTGTGTTACCTGCAAATAACAGCTTAAAAGCCTCTTCCCTGCGTGAAACAGCTATTACAGCCTTTTCACCACATTAAACTTGTAAAAGCATTGTTTTGCACTTATTTGATGTTTAGACGCCATTTTGTGTTCAAAGACACTGGAATCACATTGAAACGAAAGCAGATCCACTCCAGAGTGCTGTTATGACTTAAATGTGTTGATATCGGTGGGACATTGAAGAATGCAGCTTATTTGACAACTGACACAGCAATAGTGGTTAAAACGTGTGTTACCTGCAAATAACAGCTTAAAAGCCTCTTCCCTGCGTGAAACAGCTATTACAGCCTTTTCACCACATTAAACTTGTAAAAGCATTGTTTTGCACTTATTTGATGTTTAGACGCCATTTTGTGTTCAAAGACACTGGAATCACATTGAAACGAAAGCAGATCCACTCCAGAGTGCTGTTATGACTTAAATGTGTTGATCTCGGTGGGACATTGAAGAATGCAGCTTATTTGACAACTGACACAGCAATAGTGGTTAAAACGTGTGTTACCTGCAAATAACAGCTTAAAAGCCTCTTCCCTGCGTGAAACAGCTATTACAGCCTTTTCACCACATTAAACTTGTAAAAGCATTGTTTTGCACTTATTTGATGTTTAGACGCCATTTTGTGTTCAAAGACACTGGAATCACATTGAAACGAAAGCAGATCCACTCCAGAGTGCTGTTATGACTTAAATGTGTTGATATCGGTGGGACATTGAAGAATGCAGCTTATTTGACAACTGACACAGCAATAGTGGTTAAAACGTGTGTTACCTGCAAATAACAGCTTAAAAGCCTCTTCCCTGCGTGAAACAGCTATTACAGCCTTTTCACCACATTAAACTTGTAAAAGCATTGTTTTGCACTTATTTGATGTTTAGACGCCATTTTGTGTTCAAAGACACTGGAATCACATTGAAACGAAAGCAGATCCACTCCAGAGTGCTGTTATGACTTAAATGTGTTGATCTCGGTGGGACATTGAAGAATGCAGCTTATTTGACAACTGACACTGCAATAGAGGTTAAAACGTGTGTTACCTGCAAATAACAGCTTAAAAGCCTCTTCCCTGCGTGAAACAGCTATTACAGCCTTTTCACCACATTAAACTTGTAAAAGCATTGTTTTGCACTTATTTGATGTTTAGACGCCATTTTGTGTTCAAAGACACTGGAATCACATTGAAACGAAAGCAGATCCACTCCAGAGTGCTGTTATGACTTAAATGTGTTGATATCGGTGGGACATTGAAGAATGCAGCTTATTTGACAACTGACACAGCAATAGTGGTTAAAACGTGTGTTACCTGCAAATAACAGCTTAAAAGCCTCTTCCCTGCGTGAAACAGCTATTACAGCCTTTTCACCACATTAAACTTGTAAAAGCATTGTTTTGCACTTATTTGATGTTTAGACGCCATTTTTTGTTCAAAGACACTGGAATCACATTGAAACGAAAGCAGATCCACTCCAGAGTGCTGTTATGACTTAAATGTGTTGATCTCGGTGGGACATTGAAGAATGCAGCTTATTTGACAACTGACACTGCAATAGTGGTTAAAACGTGTGTTACCTGCAAATAACAGCTTAAAAGCCTCTTCCCTGCGTGAAACAGCTATTACAGCCTTTTCACCACATTAAACTTGTAAAAGCATTGTTTTGCACTTATTTGATGTTTAGACGCCATTTTGTGTTCAAAGACACTGGAATCACATTGAAACGAAAGCAGATCCACTCCAGAGTGCTGTTATGACTTAAATGTGTTGATATCGGTGGGACATTGAAGAATGCAGCTTATTTGACAACTGACACAGCAATAGTGGTTAAAACGTGTGTTACCTGCAAATAACAGCTTAAAAGCCTCTTCCCTGCGTGAAACAGCTATTACAGCCTTTTCACCACATTAAACTTGTAAAAGCATTGTTTTGCACTTATTTGATGTTTAGACGCCATTTTGTGTTCAAAGACACTGGAATCACATTGAAACGAAAGCAGATCCACTCCAGAGTGCTGTTATGACTTAAATGTGTTGATATCGGTGGGACATTGAAGAATGCAGCTTATTTGACAACTGACACAGCAATAGTGGTTAAAACGTGTGTTACCTGCAAATAACAGCTTAAAAGCCTCTTCCCTGCGTGAAACAGCTATTACAGCCTTTTCACCACATTAAACTTGTAAAAGCATTATTTTGCACTTATTTGATGTTTAGACGCCATTTTGTGTTCAAAGACAGTGGAATCACATTGAAACGAAAGCAGATCCACTCCAGAGTGCTGTTATGACTTAAATGTGTTGATCTCGGTGGGACATTGAAGAATGCAGCTTATTTGACAACTGACACTGCAATAGTGGTTAAAACGTGTGTTACCTGCAAATAACAGCTTAAAAGCCTCTTCCCTGCGTGAAACAGCTATTACAGCCTTTTCACCACATTAAACTTGTAAAAGCATTGTTTTGCACTTATTTGATGTTTAGACGCCATTTTGTGTTCAAAGACACTGGAATCACATTGAAACGAAAGCAGATCCACTCCAGAGTGCTGTTATGACTTAAATGTGTTGATATCGGTGGGACATTGAAGAATGCAGCTTATTTGACAACTGACACAGCAATAGTGGTTAAAACGTGTGTTACCTGCAAATAACAGCTTAAAAGCCTCTTCCCTGCGTGAAACAGCTATTACAGCCTTTTCACCACATTAAACTTGTAAAAGCATTGTTTTGCACTTATTTGATGTTTAGACGCCATTTTGTGTTCAAAGACACTGGAATCACATTGAAACGAAAGAAGATCCACTCCAGAGTGCTGTTATGACTTATATGTGTTGATCTCGGTGGGACATTGAAGAATGCAGCTTATTTGACAACTGACACGGCAATAGTGGTTAAAACGTGTGTTACCTGCAAATAACAGCTTAAAAGCCTCTTCCCTGCGTGAAACAGCTATTACAGCCTTTTCCCCACATTAAACTTGTAAAAGCATTGTTTTGCACTTATTTGATGTTTAGACGCCATTTTGTGTTCAAAGACACTGGAATCACATTGAAACGAAAGCAGATCCACTCCAGAGTGCTGTTATGACTTAAATGTGTTGATCTCGGTGGGACATTGAAGAATGCAGCTTATTTGACAACTGACACTGCAATAGAGGTTAAAACGTGTGTTACCTGCAAATAACAGCTTAAAAGCCTCTTCCCTGCGTGAAACAGCTATTACAGCCTTTTCACCACATTAAACTTGTAAAAGCATTGTTTTGCACTTATTTGATGTTTAGACGCCATTTTGTGTTCAAAGACACTGGAATCACATTGAAACGAAAGCAGATCCACTCCAGAGTGCTGTTATGACTTAAATGTGTTGATATCGGTGGGACATTGAAGAATGCAGCTTATTTGACAACTGACACAGCAATAGTGGTTAAAACGTGTGTTACCTGCAAATAACAGCTTAAAAGCCTCTTCCCTGCGTGAAACAGCTATTACAGCCTTTTCACCACATTAAACTTGTAAAAGCATTGTTTTGCACTTATTTGATGTTTAGACGCCATTTTGTGTTCAAAGACACTGGAATCACATTGAAACGAAAGCAGATCCACTCCAGAGTGCTGTTATGACTTAAATGTGTTGATCTCGGTGGGACATTGAAGAATGCAGCTTATTTGACAACTGACACAGCAATAGTGGTTAAAACGTGTGTTACCTGCAAATAACAGCTTAAAAGCCTCTTCCCTGCGTGAAACAGCTATTACAGCCTTTTCACCACATTAAACTTGTAAAAGCATTGTTTTGCACTTATTTGATGTTTGGACGCCATTTTGTGTTGAAAGACAGTGGACTCACAATGAAACGAAAGAAGATCCACTCCAGAGTGCTTTTATGACTTAAATGTGTTGATATCGGATGGACATTGAAGAATGCAGCTTATTTGACAACTGACACGGCAATAGTGGTTAAAACGCATGGTACCTGCAAATAACAGCTTAAAAGCCTCTTCCCTGCGTGAAACAGCTATTACAGCCTTTTCCCCACATTAAACTTGTAAAAGCATTGTTTTGCACTTATTTGATGTTTAGACGCCATTTTGTGTTCAAAGACACTGGAATCACATTGAAACGAAAGAAGATCCACTCCAGAGTGCTGTTATGACTTAAATGTGTTGATCTCGGTGGGACATTGAAGAATGCAGCTTATTTGACAACTGACACGGCAATAGTGGTTAAAACGCATGGTACCTGCAAATAACAGCTTAAAAGCCTCTTCCCTGCGTGAAACAGCTATTACAGCCTTTTCCCCACATTAAACTTGTAAAAGCATTGTTTTGCACTTATTTGATGTTTAGACGCCATTTTGTGTTCAAAGACACTGGAATCACATTGAAACGAAAGAAGATCCACTCCAGAGTGCTTTTATGACTTAAATGTGTTGATCTCGGTGGGACATTGAAGAATGCAGCTTATTTGACAACTGACACGGCAATAGTGGTTAAAACGCATGGTACCTGCAAATAACAGCTTAAAAGCCTCTTCCCGGCGTGAAACAGCTATTACAGCCTTTTCCCCACATTAAACTTGTAAAAGCATTGTTTTGCACTTATTTGATGTTTAGACGCCATTTTGTGTTCAAAGACACTGGAATCACATTGAAACGAAAGAAGATCCACTCCAGAGTGCTGTTATGACTTAAATGTGTTGATCTCGGTGGGACATTGAAGAATGCAGCTTATTTGACAACTGACACGGCAATAGTGGTTAAAACGCATGGTACCTGCAAATAACAGCTTAAAAGCCTCTTCCCTGCGTGAAACAGCTATTACAGCCTTTTCCCCACATTAAACTTGTAAAAGCATTGTTTTGCACTTATTTGATGTTTAGACGCCATTTTGTGTTCAAAGACACTGGAATCACATTGAAACGAAAGCAGATCCACTCCAGAGTGCTGTTATGACTTAAATGTGTTGATATCGGTGGGACATTGAAGAATGCAGCTTATTTGACAACTGACACTGCAATAGAGGTTAAAACGTGTGTTACCTGCAAATAACAGCTTAAAAGCCTCTTCCCTGCGTGAAACAGCTATTACAGCCTTTTCACCACATTAAACTTGTAAAAGCATTGTTTTGCACTTATTTGATGTTTAGACGCCATTTTGTGTTCAAAGACACTGGAATCACATTGAAACGAAAGCAGATCCACTCCAGAGTGCTGTTATGACTTAAATGTGTTGATATCGGTGGGACATTGAAGAATGCAGCTTATTTGACAACTGACACAGCAATAGTGGTTAAAACGTGTGTTACCTGCAAATAACAGCTTAAAAGCCTCTTCCCTGCGTGAAACAGCTATTACAGCCTTTTCACCACATTAAACTTGTAAAAGCATTGTTTTGCACTTATTTGATGTTTAGACGCCATTTTGTGTTCAAAGACACTGGAATCACATTGAAACGAAAGCAGATCCACTCCAGAGTGCTGTTATGACTTAAATGTGTTGATCTCGGTGGACATTGAAGAATGCAGCTTATTTGACAACTGACACTGCAATAGAGGTTAAAACGTGTGTTACCTGCAAATAACAGCTTAAAAGCCTCTTCCCTGCGTGAAACAGCTATTACAGCCTTTTCACCACATTAAACTTGTAAAAGCATTGTTTTGGACTTATTTGATGTTTAGACGCCATTTTGTGTTCAAAGACACTGGAATCACATTGAAACGAAAGCAGATCCACTCCAGAGTGCTGTAATGACTTAAATGTGTTGATATCGGTGGGACATTGAAGAATGCAGCTTATTTGACAACTGACACAGCAATAGTGGTTAAAACGTGTGTTACCTGCAAATAACAGCTTAAAAGCCTCTTCCCTGCGTGAAACAGCTATTACAGCCTTTTCACCACATTAAACTTGTAAAAGCATTGTTTTTGCACTTATTTGATGTTTAGACGCCATTTTGTGTTCAAAGACACTGGAATCACATTGAAACGAAAGCAGATCCACTCCAGAGTGCTGTTATGACTTAAATGTGTTGATATCGGTGGGACATTGAAGAATGCAGCTTATTTGACAACTGACACTGCAATAGAGGTTAAAACGTGTGTTACCTGCAAATAACAGCTTAAAAGCCTCTTCCCTGCGTGAAACAGCTATTACAGCCTTTTCACCACATTAAACTTGTAAAAGCATTGTTTTGCACTTATTTGATGTTTAGACGCCATTTTGTGTTCAAAGACACTGGAATCACATTGAAACGAAAGCAGATCCACTCCAGAGTGCTGTTATGACTTAAATGTGTTGATATCGGTGGGACATTGAAGAATGCAGCTTATTTGACAACTGACACAGCAATAGTGGTTAAAACGTGTGTTACCTGCAAATAACAGCTTAAAAGCCTCTTCCCTGCGTGAAACAGCTATTACAGCCTTTTCACCACATTAAACTTGTAAAAGCATTGTTTTGCACTTATTTGATGTTTAGACGCCATTTTGTGTTCAAAGACACTGGAATCACATTGAAACGAAAGCAGATCCACTCCAGAGTGCTGTTATGACTTAAATGTGTTGATCTCGGTGGGACATTGAAGAATGCAGCTTATTTGACAACTGACACTGCAATAGAGGTTAAAACGTGTGTTACCTGCAAATAACAGCTTAAAAGCCTCTTCCCTGCGTGAAACAGCTATTACAGCCTTTTCACCACATTAAACTTGTAAAAGCATTGTTTTGCACTTATTTGATGTTTAGACGCCATTTTGTGTTCAAAGACACTGGAATCACATTGAAACGAAAGCAGATCCACTCCAGAGTGCTGTTATGACTTAAATGTGTTGATATCGGTGGGACATTGAAGAATGCAGCTTATTTGACAACTGACACAGCAATAGTGGTTAAAACGTGTGTTACCTGCAAATAACAGCTTAAAAGCCTCTTCCCTGCGTGAAACAGCTATTACAGCCTTTTCACCACATTAAACTTGTAAAAGCATTGTTTTTGCACTTATTTGATGTTTAGACGCCATTTTGTGTTCAAAGACACTGGAATCACATTGAAACGAAAGCAGATCCACTCCAGAGTGCTGTTATGACTTAAATGTGTTGATATCGGTGGGACATTGAAGAATGCAGCTTATTTGACAACTGACACAGCAATAGTGGTTAAAACGTGTGTTACCTGCAAATAACAGCTTAAAAGCCTCTTCCCTGCGTGAAACAGCTATTACAGCCTTTTCACCACATTAAACTTGTAAAAGCATTGTTTTGCACTTATTTGATGTTTAGACGCCATTTTGTGTTCAAAGACACTGGAATCACATTGAAACGAAAGCAGATCCACTCCAGAGTGCTGTTATGACTTAAATGTGTTGATCTCGGTGGGACATTGAAGAATGCAGCTTATTTGACAACTGACACAGCAATAGTGGTTAAAACGTGTGTTACCTGCAAATAACAGCTTAAAAGCCTCTTCCCTGCGTGAAACAGCTATTACAGCCTTTTCACCACATTAAACTTGTAAAAGCATTGTTTTGCACTTATTTGATGTTTGGACGCCATTTTGTGTTGAAAGACAGTGGACTCACAATGAAACGAAAGAAGATCCACTCCAGAGTGCTTTTATGACTTAAATGTGTTGATATCGGATGGACATTGAAGAATGCAGCTTATTTGACAACTGACACGGCAATAGTGGTTAAAACGCATGGTACCTGCAACTAACAGCTTAAAAGCCTCTTCCCTGCGTGAAACAGCTATTACAGCCTTTTCCCCACATTAAACTTGTAAAAGCATTGTTTTGCACTTATTTGATGTTTAGACGCCATTTTGTGTTCAAAGACACTGGAATCACATTGAAACGAAAGAAGATCCACTCCAGAGTGCTGTTATGACTTAAATGTGTTGATCTCGGTGGGACATTGAAGAATGCAGCTTATTTGACAACTGACACGGCAATAGTGGTTAAAACGCATGGTACCTGCAAATAACAGCTTAAAAGCCTCTTCCCTGCGTGAAACAGCTATTACAGCCTTTTCCCCACATTAAACTTGTAAAAGCATTGTTTTGCACTTATTTGATGATTAGACGCCATTTTATGTTCAAAGACACTGGAATCACATTGAAACGAAAGAAGATCCACTCCAGAGTGCTTTTATGACTTAAATGTGTTGATCTCGGTGGGACATTGAAGAATGCAGCTTATTTGACAACTGACACGGCAATAGTGGTTAAAACGCATGGTACCTGCAAATAACAGCTTAAAAGCCTCTTCCCGGCGTGAAACAGCTATTACAGCCTTTTCCCCACATTTAACTTGTAAAAGCATTGTTTTGCACTTATTTGATGT
This sequence comes from Eutrigla gurnardus, assembly GCF_963514095.1. NCBI lineage: Eukaryota > Metazoa > Chordata > Actinopteri > Perciformes > Triglidae > Eutrigla > Eutrigla gurnardus. The sequence continues at coordinate 15,033 of NW_028155321.1, read as the reverse complement.
TTAGACGCCATTTTGTGTTCAAAGACACTGGAATCACATTGAAACGAAAGAAGATCCACTCCAGAGTGCTGTTATGACTTAAATGTGTTGATCTCGGTGGGACATTGAAAAATGCAGCTTATTTGACAACTGACACTGCAATAGAGGTTAAAACGTGTGTTACCTGCAAATAACAGCTTAAAAGCCTCTTCCCTGCGTGAAACAGCTATTACAGCCTTTTCACCACATTAAACTTGTAAAAGCATTGTTTTGCACTTATTTGATGTTTAGACGCCATTTTGTGTTCAAAGACACTGGAATCACATTGAAACGAAAGCAGATCCACTCCAGAGTGCTGTTATGACTTAAATGTGTTGATATCGGTGGGACATTGAAGAATGCAGCTTATTTGACAACTGACACTGCAATAGAGGTTAAAACGTGTGTTACCTGCAAATAACAGCTTAAAAGCCTCTTCCCTGCGTGAAACAGCTATTACAGCCTTTTCACCACATTAAACTTGTAAAAGCATTGTTTTGCACTTATTTGATGTTTAGACGCCATTTTGTGTTCAAAGACACTGGAATCACATTGAAACGAAAGCAGATCCACTCCAGAGTGCTGTTATGACTTAAATGTGTTGATATCGGTGGGACATTGAAGAATGCAGCTTATTTGACAACTGACACAGCAATAGTGGTTAAAACGTGTGTTACCTGCAAATAACAGCTTAAAAGCCTCTTCCCTGCGTGAAACAGCTATTACAGCCTTTTCACCACATTAAACTTGTAAAAGCATTGTTTTGCACTTATTTGATGTTTAGACGCCATTTTGTGTTCAAAGACACTGGAATCACATTGAAACGAAAGCAGATCCACTCCAGAGTGCTGTTATGACTTAAATGTGTTGATCTCGGTGGGACATTGAAGAATGCAGCTTATTTGACAACTGACACTGCAATAGAGGTTAAAACGTGTGTTACCTGCAAATAACAGCTTAAAAGCCTCTTCCCTGCGTGAAACAGCTATTACAGCCTTTTCACCACATTAAACTTGTAAAAGCATTGTTTTGCACTTGTTTGATGTTTAGACGCCATTTTGTGTTCAAAGACACTGGAATCACATTGAAACGAAAGCAGATCCACTCCAGAGTGCTGTTATGACTTAAATGTGTTGATATCGGTGGGACATTGAAGAATGCAGCTTATTTGACAACTGACACAGCAATAGTGGTTAAAACGTGTGTTACCTGCAAATAACAGCTTAAAAGCCTCTTCCCTGCGTGAAACAGCTATTACAGCCTTTTCACCACATTAAACTTGTAAAAGCATTGTTTTTGCACTTATTTGATGTTTAGACGCCATTTTGTGTTCAAAGACACTGGAATCACATTGAAACGAAAGCAGATCCACTCCAGAGTGCTGTTATGACTTAAATGTGTTGATATCGGTGGGACATTGAAGAATGCAGCTTATTTGACAACTGACACAGCAATAGTGGTTAAAACGTGTGTTACCTACAAATAACAGCTTAAAAGCCTCTTCCCTGCGTGAAACAGCTATTACAGCCTTTTCACCACATTAAACTTGTAAAAGCATTGTTTTGCACTTATTTGATGTTTGGACGCCATTTTGTGTTGAAAGACAGTGGACTCACAATGAAACGAAAGAAGATCCACTCCAGAGTGCTTTTATGACTTAAATGTGTTGATATCGGATGGACATTGAAGAATGCAGCTTATTTGACAACTGACACGGCAATAGTGGTTAAAACGCATGGTACCTGCAAATAACAGCTTAAAAGCCTCTTCCCTGCGTGAAACAGCTATTACAGCCTTTTCCCCACATTAAACTTGTAAAAGCATTGTTTTGCACTTATTTGATGTTTAGACGCTATTTTGTGTTCAAAGACACTGGAATCACATTGAAACGAAAGAAGATCCACTCCAGAGTGCTTTTATGACTTAAATGTGTTGATCTCGGTGGGACATTGAAGAATGCAGCTTATTTGACAACTGACACGGCAATAGTGGTTAAAACGCATGGTACCTGCAAATAACAGCTTAAAAGCCTCTTCCCGGCGTGAAACAGCTATTACAGCCTTTTCCCCACATTTAACTTGTAAAAGCATTGTTTTGCACTTATTTGATGTTTAGACGCCATTTTGTGTTCAAAGACACTGGAATCACATTGAAACGAAAGAAGATCCACTCCAGAGTGCTTTTATGACTTAAATGTGTTGATCTCGGTGGGACATTGAAGAATGCAGCTTATTTGACAACTGACACTGCAATAGAGGTTAAAACGTGTGTTACCTGCAAATAACAGCTTAAAAGCCTCTTCCCTGCGTGAAACAGCTATTACAGCCTTTTCACCACATTAAACTTGTAAAAGCATTGTTTTGCACTTATTTGATGTTTAGACGCCATTTTGTGTTCAAAGACACTGGAATCACATTGAAACGAAAGCAGATCCACTCCAGAGTGCTGTTATGACTTAAATGTGTTGATCTCGGTGGGACATTGAAGAATGCAGCTTATTTGACAACTGACACTGCAATAGAGGTTAAAACGTGTGTTACCTGCAAATAACAGCTTAAAAGCCTCTTCCCTGCGTGAAACAGCTATTACAGCCTTTTCACCACATTAAACTTGTAAAAGGATTGTTTTGCACTTATTTGATGTTTAGACGCCATTTTGTGTTCAAAGACACTGGAATCACATTGAAACGAAAGCAGATCCACTCCAGAGTGCTGTTATGACTTAAATGTGTTGATATCGGTGGGACATTGAAGAATGCAGCTTATTTGACAACTGACACAGCAATAGTGGTTAAAACGTGTGTTACCTGCAAATAACAGCTTAAAAGCCTCTTCCCTGCGTGAAACAGCTATTACAGCCTTTTCACCACATTAAACTTGTAAAAGCATTGTTTTTGCACTTATTTGATGTTTAGACGCCATTTTGTGTTCAAAGACACTGGAATCACATTGAAACGAAAGCAGATCCACTCCAGAGTGCTTTTATGACTTAAATGTGTTGATATCGGATGGACATTGAAGAATGCAGCTTATTTGACAACTGACACGGCAATAGTGGTTAAAACGCATGGTACCTGCAAATAACAGCTTAAAAGCCTCTTCCCTGCGTGAAACAGCTATTACAGCCTTTTCCCCACATTAAACTTGTAAAAGCATTGTTTTGCACTTATTTGATGTTTAGACGCTATTTTGTGTTCAAAGACACTGGAATCACATTGAAACGAAAGAAGATCCACTCCAGAGTGCTTTTATGACTTAAATGTGTTGATCTCGGTGGGACATTGTAGAATGCAGCTTATTTGACAACTGACACGGCAATAGTGGTTAAAACGCATGGTACCTGCAAATAACAGCTTAAAAGCCTCTTCCCGGCGTGAAACAGCTATTACAGCCTTTTCCCCACATTTAACTTGTAAAAGCATTGTTTTGCACTTATTTGATGTTTAGACGCCATTTTGTGTTCAAAGACACTGGAATCACATTGAAACGAAAGAAGATCCACTCCAGAGTGCTTTTATGACTTAAATGTGTTGATCTCGGTGGGACATTGAAGAATGCAGCTTATTTGACAACTGACACTGCAATAGAGGTTAAAACGTGTGTTACCTGCAAATAACAGCTTAAAAGCCTCTTCCCTGCGTGAAACAGCTATTACAGCCTTTTCACCACATTAAACTTGTAAAAGCATTGTTTTGCACTTATTTGATGTTTAGACGCCATTTTGTGTTCAAAGACACTGGAATCACATTGAAACGAAAGCAGATCCACTCCAGAGTGCTGTTATGACTTAAATGTGTTGATATCGGTGGGACATTGAAGAATGCAGCTTATTTGACAACTGACACAGCAATAGTGGTTAAAACGTGTGTTACCTGCAAATAACAGCTTAAAAGCCTCTTCCCTGCGTGAAACAGCTATTACAGCCTTTTCACCACATTAAACTTGTAAAAGCATTGTTTTGCACTTATTTGATGTTTAGACGCCATTTTGTGTTCAAAGACACTGGAATCACATTGAAACGAAAGCAGATCCACTCCAGAGTGCTGTTATGACTTAAATGTGTTGATCTCGGTGGGACATTGAAGAATGCAGCTTATTTGACAACTGACACTGCAATAGAGGTTAAAACGTGTGTTACCTGCAAATAACAGCTTAAAAGCCTCTTCCCTGCGTGAAACAGCTATTACAGCCTTTTCACCACATTAAACTTGTAAAAGGATTGTTTTGCACTTATTTGATGTTTAGACGCCATTTTGTGTTCAAAGACACTGGAATCACATTGAAACGAAAGCAGATCCACTCCAGAGTGCTGTTATGACTTAAATGTGTTGATATCGGTGGGACATTGAAGAATGCAGCTTATTTGACAACTGACACAGCAATAGTGGTTAAAACGTGTGTTACCTGCAAATAACAGCTTAAAAGCCTCTTCCCTGCGTGAAACAGCTATTACAGCCTTTTCACCACATTAAACTTGTAAAAGCATTGTTTTTGCACTTATTTGATGTTTAGACGCCATTTTGTGTTCAAAGACACTGGAATCACATTGAAACGAAAGCAGATCCACTCCAGAGTGCTGTTATGACTTAAATGTGTTGATATCGGTGGGACATTGAAGAATGCAGCTTATTTGACAACTGACACAGCAATAGTGGTTAAAACGTGTGTTACCTGCAAATAACAGCTTAAAAGCCTCTTCCTGCGTGAAACAGCTATTACAGCCTTTTCACCACATTAAACTTGTAAAAGCATTGTTTTTGCACTTATTGATGTTTAGACGCCATTTTGTGTTCAAAGACACTGGAATCACATTGAAACGAAAGCAGATCCACTCCAGAGTGCTGTTATGACTTAAATGTGTTGATATCGGTGGGACATTGAAGAATGCAGCTTATTTGACAACTGACACTGCAATAGAGGTTAAAACGTGTGTTACCTGCAAATAACAGCTTAAAAGCCTCTTCCCTGCGTGAAACAGCTATTACAGCCTTTTCACCACATTAAACTTGTAAAAGCATTGTTTTGCACTTATTTGATGTTTAGACGCCATTTTGTGTTCAAAGACACTGGAATCACATTGAAACGAAAGCAGATCCACTCCAGAGTGCTGTTATGACTTAAATGTGTTGATCTCGGTGGGACATTGAAGAATGCAGCTTATTTGACAACTGACACTGCAATAGAGGTTAAAACGTGTGTTACCTGCAAATAACAGCTTAAAAGCCTCTTCCCTGCGTGAAACAGCTATTACAGCCTTTTCACCACATTAAACTTGTAAAAGCATTGTTTTGCACTTATTTGATGTTTAGACGCCATTTTGTGTTCAAAGACACTGGAATCACATTGAAACGAAAGCAGATCCACTCCAGAGTGCTGTTATGACTTAAATGTGTTGATATCGGTGGGACATTGAAGAATGCAGCTTATTTGACAACTGACACAGCAATAGTGGTTAAAACGTGTGTTACCTGCAAATAACAGCTTAAAAGCCTCTTCCCTGCGTGAAACAGCTATTACAGCCTTTTCACCACATTAAACTTGTAAAAGCATTGTTTTTGCACTTATTTGATGTTTAGACGCCATTTTGTGTTCAAAGACACTGGAATCACATTGAAACGAAAGCAGATCCACTCCAGAGTGCTGTTATGACTTAAATGTGTTGATATCGGTGGGACATTGAAGAATGCAGCTTATTTGACAACTGACACAGCAATAGTGGTTAAAACGTGTGTTACCTACAAATAACAGCTTAAAAGCCTCTTCCCTGCGTGAAACAGCTATTACAGCCTTTTCCCCACATTAAACTTGTAAAAGCATTGTTTTGCACTTATTTGATGTTTAGACGCCATTTTGTGTTCAAAGACACTGGAATCACATTGAAACGAAAGAAGATCCACTCCAGAGTGCTGTTATGACTTAAATGTGTTGATCTCGGTGGGACATTGAAGAATGCAGCTTATTTGACAACTGACACGGCAATAGTGGTTAAAACGCATGGTACCTGCAAATAACAGCTTAAAAGCCTCTTCCCTGCGTGAAACAGCTATTACAGCCTTTTCCCCACATTAAACTTGTAAAAGCATTGTTTTGCACTTATTTGATGTTTAGACGCCATTTTGTGTTCAAAGACACTGGAATCACATTGAAACGAAAGTGCTTTTATGACTTAAATGTGTTGATCTCGGTGGGACATTGAAGAATGCAGCTTATTTGACAACTGACACGGCAATAGTGGTTAAAACGCATGGTACCTGCAAATAACAGCTTAAAAGCCTCTTCCCGGCGTGAAACAGCTATTACAGCCTTTTCCCCACATTAAACTTGTAAAAGCATTGTTTTGCACTTATTTGATGTTTAGACGCCATTTTGTGTTCAAAGACACTGGAATCACATTGAAACGAAAGAAGATCCACTCCAGAGTGCTGTTATGACTTAAATGTGTTGATCTCGGTGGGACATTGAAGAATGCAGCTTATTTGACAACTGACACTGCAATAGAGGTTAAAACGTGCGTTACCTGCAAATAACAGCTTAAAAGCCTCTTCCCTGCGTGAAACAGCTATTACAGCCTTTTCACCACATTAAACTTGTAAAAGCATTGTTTTGCACTTATTTGATGTTTAGACGCCATTTTGTGTTCAAAGACACTGGAATCACATTGAAACGAAAGCAGATCCACTCCAGAGTGCTGTTATGACTTAAATGTGTTGATATCGGTGGGACATTGAAGAATGCAGCTTATTTGACAACTGACACAGCAATAGTGGTTAAAACGTGTGTTACCTGCAAATAACAGCTTAAAAGCCTCTTCCCTGCGTGAAACAGCTATTACAGCCTTTTCACCACATTAAACTTGTAAAAGCATTGTTTTTGCACTTATTTGATGTTTAGACGCCATTTTGTGTTCAAAGACACTGGAATCACATTGAAACGAAAGCAGATCCACTCCAGAGTGCTGTTATGACTTAAATGTGTTGATCTCGGTGGGACATTGAAGAATGCAGCTTATTTGACAACTGACACAGCAATAGTGGTTAAAACGTGTGTTACCTGCAAATAACAGCTTAAAAGCCTCTTCCCTGCGTGAAACAGCTATTACAGCCTTTTCACCACATTAAACTTGTAAAAGCATTGTTTTGCACTTATTTGATGTTTGGACGCCATTTTGTGTTGAAAGACAGTGGACTCACAATGAAACGAAAGAAGATCCACTCCAGAGTGCTTTTATGACTTAAATGTGTTGATATCGGATGGACATTGAAGAATGCAGCTTATTTGACAACTGACACGGCAATAGTGGTTAAAACGCATGGTACCTGCAAATAACAGCTTAAAAGCCTCTTCCCTGCGTGAAACAGCTATTACAGCCTTTTCCCCACATTAAACTTGTAAAAGCATTGTTTTGCACTTATTTGATGTTTAGACGCCATTTTGTGTTCAAAGACACTGGAATCACATTGAAACGAAAGAAGATCCACTCCAGAGTGCTGTTATGACTTAAATGTGTTGATCTCGGTGGGACATTGAAGAATGCAGCTTATTTGACAACTGACACTGCAATAGAGGTTAAAACGTGTGTTACCTGCAAATAACAGCTTAAAAGCCTCTTCCCTGCGTGAAACAGCTATTACAGCCTTTTCACCACATTAAACTTGTAAAAGCATTGTTTTGCACTTATTTGATGTTTAGACGCCATTTTGTGTTCAAAGACACTGGAATCACATTGAAACGAAAGCAGATCCACTCCAGAGTGCTGTTATGACTTAAATGTGTTGATATCGGTGGGACATTGAAGAATGCAGCTTATTTGACAACTGACACAGCAATAGTGGTTAAAACGTGTGTTACCTGCAAATAACAGCTTAAAAGCCTCTTCCCTGCGTGAAACAGCTATTACAGCCTTTTCACCACATTAAACTTGTAAAAGCATTGTTTTTGCACTTATTTGATGTTTAGACGCATTTTGTGTTCAAAGACACTGGAATCACATTGAAACGAAAGCAGATCCACTCCAGAGTGCTGTTATGACTTAAATGTGTTGATATCGGTGGGACATTGAAGAATGCAGCTTATTTGACAACTGACACAGCAATAGTGGTTAAAACGTGTGTTACCTGCAAATAACAGCTTAAAAGCCTCTTCCCTGCGTGAAACAGCTATTACAGCCTTTTCACCACATTAAACTTGTAAAAGCATTGTTTTGCACTTATTTGATGTTTAGACGCCATTTTGTGTTCAAAGACACTGGAATCACATTGAAACGAAAGCAGATCCACTCCAGAGTGCTGTTATGACTTAAATGTGTTGATCTCGGTGGGACATTGAAGAATGCAGCTTATTTGACAACTGACACAGCAATAGTGGTTAAAACGTGTGTTACCTGCAAATAACAGCTTAAAAGCCTCTTCCCTGCGTGAAACAGCTATTACAGCCTTTTCACCACATTAAACTTGTAAAAGCATTGTTTTGCACTTATTTGATGTTTGGACGCCATTTTGTGTTGAAAGACAGTGGACTCACAATGAAACGAAAGAAGATCCACTCCAGAGTGCTTTTATGACTTAAATGTGTTGATATCGGATGGACATTGAAGAATGCAGCTTATTTGACAACTGACACGGCAATAGTGGTTAAAACGCATGGTACCTGCAAATAACAGCTTAAAAGCATTTTCCCTGCGTGAAACAGCTATTACAGCCTTTTCCCCACATTAAACTTGTAAAAGCATTGTTTTGCACTTATTTGATGTTTAGACGCCATTTTGTGTTCAAGACACTGGAATCACATTGAAACGAAAGAAGATCCACTCCAGAGTGCTGTTATGACTTAAATGTGTTGATCTCGGTGGGACATTGAAGAATGCAGCTTATTTGACAACTGACACGGCAATAGTGGTTAAAACGCATGGTACCTGCAAATAACAGCTTAAAAGCCTCTTCCCTGCGTGAAACAGCTATTACAGCCTTTTCCCCACATTAAACTTGTAAAAGCATTGTTTTGCACTTATTTGATGTTTAGACGCCATTTTGTGTTCAAAGACACTGGAATCACATTGAAACGAAAGAAGATCCACTCCAGAGTGCTTTTATGACTTAAATGTGTTGATCTCGGTGGGACATTGAAGAATGCAGCTTATTTGACAACTGACACGGCAATAGTGGTTAAAACGCATGGTACCTGCAAATAACAGCTTAAAGCCTCTTCCCGGCGTGAAACAGCTATTACAGCCTTTTCCCCACATTAAACTTGTAAAAGCATTGTTTGCACTTATTTGATGTTTAGACGCCATTTTGTGTTCAAAGACACTGGAATCACATTGAAACGAAAGAAGATCCACTCCAGAGTGCTGTTATGACTTAAATGTGTTGATCTCGGTGGGACATTGAAGAATGCAGCTTATTTGACAACTGACACTGCAATAGAGGTTAAAACGTGTGTTACCTGCAAATAACAGCTTAAAAGCCTCTTCCCTGCGTGAAACAGCTATTACAGCCTTTTCACCACATTAAACTTGTAAAAGCATTGTTTTGCACTTATTTGATGTTTAGACGCCATTTTGTGTTCAAAGACACTGGAATCACATTGAAACGAAAGCAGATCCACTCCAGAGTGCTGTTATGACTTAAATGTGTTGATCTCGGTGGGACATTGAAGAATGCAGCTTATTTGACAACTGACACTGCAATAGAGGTTAAAATGTGTGTTACCTGCAAATAACAGCTTAAAAGCCTCTTCCCTGCGTGAAACAGCTATTTCAGCCTTTTCACCACATTAAACTTGTAAAAGCATTGTTTTGCACTTATTTGATGTTTAGACGCCATTTTGTGTTCAAAGACACTGGAATCACATTGAAACGAAAGAAGATCCACTCCAGAGTGCTTTTATGACTTAAATGTGTTGATCTCGGTGGGACATTGAAGAATGCAGCTTATTTGACAACTGACACGGCAATAGTGGTTAAAACGCATGGTACCTGCAAATAACAGCTTAAAAGCCTCTTCCCGGCGTGAAACAGCTATTACAGCCTTTTCCCCACATTAAACTTGTAAAAGCATTGTTTTGCACTTATTTGATGTTTAGACGCCATTTTGTGTTCAAAGACACTGGAATCACATTGAAACGAAAGAAGATCCACTCCAGAGTGCTGTTATGACTTAAATGTGTTGATCTCGGTGGGACATTGAAGAATGCAGCTTATTTGACAACTGACACTGCAATAGAGGTTAAAACGTGTGTTACCTGCAAATAACAGCTTAAAAGCCTCTTCCCTGCGTGAAACAGCTATTACAGCCTTTTCACCACATTAAACTTGTAAAAGCATTGTTTTGCACTTATTGATGTTTAGACGCCATTTTGTGTTCAAAGACACTGGAATCACATTGAAACGAAAGCAGATCCACTCCAGAGTGCTGTTATGACTTAAATGTGTTGATATCGGTGGGACATTGAAGAATGCAGCTTATTTGACAACTGACACAGCAATAGTGGTTAAAACGTGTGTTACCTGCAAATAACAGCTTAAAAGCCTCTTCCCTGCGTGAAACAGCTATTACAGCCTTTTCACCACATTAAACTTGTAAAAGCATTGTTTTTGCACTTATTTGATGTTTAGACGCCATTTTGTGTTCAAAGACACTGGAATCACATTGAAACGAAAGCAGATCCACTCCAGAGTGCTGTTATGACTTAAATGTGTTGATCTCGGTGGGACATTGAAGAATGCAGCTTATTTGACAACTGACACTGCAATAGAGGTTAAAATGTGTGTTACCTGCAAATAACAGCTTAAAAGCCTCTTCCCTGCGTGAAACAGCTATTTCAGCCTTTTTCACCACATTAAACTTGTAAAAGCATTGTTTTGCACTTATTTGATGTTTAGACGCCATTTTGTGTTCAAGACACTGGAATCACATTGAAACGAAAGCAGATCCACTCCAGAGTGCTGTTATGACTTAAATGTGTTGATATCGGTGGGACATTGAAGAATGCAGCTTATTTGACAACTGACACAGCAATAGTGGTTAAAACGTGTGTTACCTGCAAATAACAGCTTAAAAGCCTCTTCCCTGCGTGAAACAGCTATTACAGCCTTTTCACCACATTAAACTTGTAAAAGCATTGTTTTTGCACTTATTTGATGTTTAGACGCCATTTTGTGTTCAAAGACACTGGAATCACATTGAAACGAAAGCAGATCCACTCCAGAGTGCTGTTATGACTTAAATGTGTTGATATCGGTGGGACATTGAAGAATGCAGCTTATTTGACAACTGACACAGCAATAGTGGTTAAAACGTGTGTTACCTGCAAATAACAGCTTAAAAGCCTCTTCCCTGCGTGAAACAGCTATTACAGCCTTTTCACCACATTAACTTGTAAAAGCATTGTTTTGCACTTATTTGATGTTTAGACGCCATTTTGTGTTCAAAGACACTGGAATCACATTGAAACGAAAGCAGATCCACTCCAGAGTGCTGTTATGACTTAAATGTGTTGATATCGGTGGGGACATTGAAGAATGCAGCTTATTGACAACTGACACTGCAATAGAGGTTAAAACGTGTGTTACCTGCAAATAACAGCTTAAAAGGCCTCTTCCCTGCGTGAAACAGCTATTACAGCCTTTTCACCACATTAAACTTGTAAAAGCATTGTTTTGCACTTATTTGATGTTTAGACGCCATTTTGTGTTCAAAGACACTGGAATCACATTGAAACGAAAGCAGATCCACTCCAGAGTGCTGTTATGACTTAAATGTGTTGATATCGGTGGGACATTGAAGAATGCAGCTTATTTGACAACTGACACGGCAATAGTGGTTAAAACGCATGGTACCTGCAAATAACAGCTTAAAAGCCTCTTCCCGGCGTGAAACAGCTATTACAGCCTTTTCCCCACATTAAACTTGTAAAAGCATTGTTTTGCACTTATTTGATGTTTAGACGCCATTTTGTGTTCAAAGACACTGGAATCACATTGAAACGAAAGAAGATCCACTCCAGAGTGCTGTTATGACTTAAATGTGTTGATCTCGGTGGGGACATTGAAGAATGCAGCTTATTTGACAACTGACACTGCAATAGAGGTTAAAACGTGTGTTACCTGCAAATAACAGCTTAAAAGCCTCTTCCCTGCGTGAAACAGCTATTACAGCCTTTTCACCACATTAAACTTGTAAAAGCATTGTTTTGCACTTATTTGATGTTTAGACGCCATTTTGTGTTCAAAGACACTGGAATCACATTGAAACGAAAGCAGATCCACTCCAGAGTGCTGTTATGACTTAAATGTGTTGATATCGGTGGGACATTGAAGAATGCAGCTTATTTGACAACTGACACAGCAATAGTGGTTAAAACGTGTGTTACCTGCAAATAACAGCTTAAAAGCCTCTTCCCTGCGTGAAACAGCTATTACAGCCTTTTCACCACATTAAACTTGTAAAAGCATTGTTTTGCACTTATTTGATGTTTAGACGCCATTTTGTGTTCAAAGACACTGGAATCACATTGAAACGAAAGCAGATCCACTCCAGAGTGCTGTTATGACTTAAATGTGTTGATCTCGGTGGGACATTGAAGAATGCAGCTTATTTGACAACTGACACTGCAATAGAGGTTAAAACGTGTGTTACCTGCAAATAACAGCTTAAAAGCCTCTTCCCTGCGTGAAACAGCTATTACAGCCTTTTCACCACATTAAACTTGTAAAAGCATTGTTTTGCACTTATTTGATGTTTAGACGCCATTTTGTGTTCAAAGACACTGGAATCACATTGAAACGAAAGCAGATCCACTCCAGAGTGCTGTTATGACTTAATGTGTTGATATCGGTGGGACATTGAATAATGCAGCTTATTTGACAACTGACACAGCAATAGTGGTTAAAACGTGTGTTACCTGCAATTAACAGCTTAAAAGCCTCTTCCCTGCGTGAAACAGCTATTACAGCCTTTTCACCACATTAAACTTGTAAAAGCATTGTTTTGCACTTATTTGATGTTTAGACGCCATTTTGTGTTCAAAGACACTGGAATCACATTGAAACGAAAGCAGATCCACTCCAGAGTGCTGTTATGACTTAAATGTGTTGATATCGGTGGGACATTGAAGAATGCAGCTTATTTGACAACTGACACAGCAATAGTGGTTAAAACGTGTGTTACCTGCAAATAACAGCTTAAAAGCCTCTTCCCTGCGTGAAACAGCTATTACAGCCTTTTCACCACATTAAACTTGTAAAAGCATTGTTTTGCACTTATTTGATGTTTAGACGCCATTTTGTGTTCAAAGACACTGGAATCACATTGAAACGAAAGCAGATCCACTCCAGAGTGCTGTTATGACTTAAATGTGTTGATCTCGGTGGGACATTGAATAATGCAGCTTATTTGACAACTGACACAGCAATAGTGGTTAAAACGTGTGTTACCTGCAAATAACAGCTTAAAAGCCTCTTCCCTGCGTGAAACAGCTATTACAGCCTTTTCACCACATTAAACTTGTAAAAGCATTGTTTTGCACTTATTTGATGTTTAGACGCCATTTTGTGTTCAAAGACACTGGAATCACATTGAAACGAAAGGAGATCCACTCCAGAGTGCTGTTATGACTTAAATGTGTTGATCTCGGTGGGACATTGAAGAATGCAGCTTATTTGACAACTGACACAGCAATAGTGGTTAAAACGTGTGTTACCTGCAAATAACAGCTTAAACGCCTCTTCCCTGCGTGAAACAGCTATTACAGCCTTTTCACCACATTAAACTTGTAAAAGCATTGTTTTGCACTTATTTGATGTTTAGACGCCATTTTGTGTTCAAAGACACTGGAATCACATTGAAACGAAAGCAGATCCACTCCAGAGTGCTGTTATGACTTAAATGTGTTGATCTCGGTGCGACATTGAAGAATGCAGCTTATTTGACAACTGACACAGCAATAGTGGTTAAAACGTGTGTTACCTGCAAATAACAGCTTAAAAGCCTCTTCCCTGCGTGAAACAGCTATTACAGCCTTTTCACCACATTAAACTTGTAAAAGCATTGTTTTGCACTTATTTGATGTTTAGACGCCATTTTGTGTTCAAAGACACTGGAATCACATTGAAACGAAAGCAGATCCACTCCAGAGTGCTGTTATGACTTAAATGTGTTGATCTCGGTGGGACATTGAAGAATGCAGCTTATTTGACAACTGACACAGCAATAGTGGTTAAAACGTGTGTTACCTGCAAATAACAGCTTAAAAGCCTCTTCCCTGCGTGAAACAGCTATTACAGCCTTTTCACCACATTAAACTTGTAAAAGCATTGTTTTGCACTTATTTGATGTTTAGACACCATTTTGTGTTCAAAGACACTGGAATCACATTGAAACGAAAGCAGATCCACTCCAGAGTGCTGTTATGACTTAAATGTTTTGATGTCGGTGGGACATTGAAGAATGCAGCTTATTTGACAACTGACACAGCAATAGTGGGTTAAAACGTGTGTTACCTGCAAATAACAGCTTAAAAGCCTCTTCCCTGCGTGAAACAGCTATTACAGCCTTTTCACCACATTAAACTTGTAAAAGCATTGTTTTGCACTTATTTGATGTTTAGACGCCATTTTGTGTTCAAAGACACTGGAATCACATTGAAACGAAAGCAGATCCACTCCAGAGTGCTGTTATGACTTAAATGTGTTGATCTCGGTGGGACATTGAAGAATGCAGCTTATTTGACAACTGACACTGCAATAGTGGTTAAAACGTGTGTTACCTGCAAATAACAGCTTAAAAGCCTCTTCCCTGCGTGAAACAGCTATTACAGCCTTTTCACCACATTAAACTTGTAAAAGCATTGTTTTGCACTTATTTGATGTTCAGACGCCATTTTGTGTTCAAAGACACTGGAATCACATTGAAACGAAAGCAGATCCACTCCAGAGTGCTGTTATGACTTAAATGTGTTGATCTCGGTGGGACATTGAAGAATGCAGCTTATTTGACAACTGACACAGCAATAGTGGTTA
>NW_028155322.1:0-22622 GCF_963514095.1 Eutrigla gurnardus | reverse complement strand
GTTGGTCTGCTCTGCTAGTCCCTCCATGTTGGTCTGCTCTGCTAGTCCCTCCATGTTGGTCTGCTCTGCTAGTCCCTCCATGTTGGTCTGCTGGGCCTGTCCCTCCATGTTGGTCTGCTCTGCTTGTCCCTCCATGTTGGTCTGCTCTGCTAGTCCCTCCATGTTGGTCTGCTGGGCCTGTCCCTCCATGTTGGTCTGCTCTGCTAGTCCCTCCATGTTGGTCTGCTCTGCTAGTCCCTCCATGTTGGTCTGCTGTGCCTGGCCCTCCATGTTGGTCTGCTCTGCTAGTCCCTCCATGTTGGTCTGCTCTGCTAGTCCCTCCATGTTGGTCTGCTGTGCCTGGCCCTCCATGTTGGTCTGCTCTGCTAGTCCCTCCATGTTGGTCTGCTCTGCTAGTCTGCTCTGCTGTCCCTCCATGTTGGTCTGCTCTGCTAGTCCCTCCATGTTGGTCTGCTGTGCCTGGCCCTCCATGTTGGTCTGCTCTGCTAGTCCCTCCATGTTGGTCTGCTCTGCTAGTCCCTCCATGTTGGTCTGCTCTGCTAGTCCCTCCATGTTGGTCTGCTCTGCTAGTCCCTCCATGTTGGTCTGCTCTGCTAGTCCCTCCATGTTGGTCTGCTGTGCCTGTCCCTCCATGTTGGTCTGCTCTGCTAGTCCCTCCATGTTGGTCTGCTCTGCTAGTCCCTCCATGTTGGTCTGCTCTGCTAGTCCCTCCATGTTGGTCTGCTCTGCTAGTCCCTCCATGTTGGTCTGCTCGGCTAGTCCCTCCATGTCGGTCTGCTCTGCTAGTCCCTCCATGTTGGTCTGCTGGCCTGTCCCTCCATGTTGGTCTGCTCTGCTAGTCCCTCCATGTTGGTCTGCTCTGCTAGTCCCTCCATGTTGGTCTGCTCTGCTAGTCCCTCCATGTTGGTCTGCTCTGCTAGTCCCTCCATGTTGGTCTGCTGTGCTGGCCCTCCATGTTGGTCTGCTCTGCTAGTCCCTCCATGTTGGTCTGCTCTGCTAGTCCCTCCATGTTGGTCTGCTCTGCTAGTCCCTCCATGTTGGTCTGCTCTGCTAGTCCCTCCATGTTGGTCTGCTCTGCTAGTCCCTCCATGTTGGTCTGCTCTGCTAGTCCTCCATGTTGGTCTGCTGCTGCCTGGCCCTCCATGTTGGTCTGCTCTGCTAGTCCCTCCATGTTGGTCTGCTCTGCTAGTCCCTCCATGTTGGTCTGCTGGGCCTGTCCCTCCATGTTGGTCTGCTCTGCTTGTCCCTCCACGTTGGTCTGCTCTGCTAGTCCCTCCATGTTGGTCTGCTGGCCTGTCCCTCCATGTTGGTCTGCTCTGCTAGTCCCTCCATGTTGGTCTGCTCTGCTAGTCCCTCCATGTTGGTCTGCTGTGCCTGGCCCTCCATGTTGGTCTGCTCTGCTAGTCCCTCCATGTTGGTCTGCTGTGCCTGTCCCTCCATGTTGGTCTGCTCTGCTAGTCCCTCCATGTTGGTCTGCTCTGCTAGTCCCTCCATGTTGGTCTGCTCTGCTAGTCCCTCCATGTTGGTCTGCTCTGCTAGTCCCTCCATGTTGGTCTGCTCTGCTAGTCCCTCCATGTTGGTTTGCTGTGCCTGGCCCTCCATGTTGGTCTGCTCTGCTAGTCCCTCCATGTTGGTCTGCTCTGCTAGTCCCTCCATGTTGGTCTGCTGGGCCTGTCCCTCCATGTTGGTCTGCTCTGCTTGTCCCTCCATGTTGGTCTGCTCTGCTAGTCCCTCCATGTTGGTCTGCTGTGCCTGGCCCTCCATGTTGGTCTGCTGGGCCTGTCCCTCCATGTTGGTCTGCTCTGCTAGTCCCTCCATGTTGGTCTGCTCTGCTAGTCCCTCCATGTTGGTCTGCTCTGCTAGTCCCTCCATGTTGGTCTGCTGGGCCTGTCCCTCCATGTTGGTCTGCTCTGCTTGTCCCTCCATGTTGGTCTGCTCTGCTAGTCCCTCCATGTTGGTCTGCTGGGCCTGTCCCTCCATGTTGGTCTGCTCTGCTAGTCCCTCCATGTTGGTCTGCTCTGCTAGTCCCTCCATGTTGGTCTGCTGTGCCTGGCCCTCCATGTTGGTCTGCTCTGCTAGTCCCTCCATGTTGGTCTGCTCTGCTAGTCCCTCCATGTTGGTCTGCTGGGCCTGTCCCTCCATGTTGGTCTGCTCTGCTTGTCCCTCCATGTTGGTCTGCTCTGCTAGTCCCTCCATGTTGGTCTGCTGGGCCTGTCCCTCCATGTTGGTCTGCTCTGCTTGTCCCTCCATGTTGGTCTGCTCTGCTAGTCCCTCCATGTTGGTCTGCTGGGCCTGTCCCTCATGTTGGTCTGCTCTGCTAGTCCCTCCATGTTGGTCTGCTCTGCTAGTCCCTCCATGTTGGTCTGCTGTGCCTGGCCCTCCATGTTGGTCTGCTCTGCTAGTCCCTCCATGTTGGTCTGCTGTGCCTGGCCCTTCATGTTGGTCTGCTCTGCTAGTCCCTCCATGTTGGTCTGCTCTGCTAGTCCCTCCATGTTGGTCTGCTCTGCTAGTCCCTCCATGTTGGTCTGCTGTGCCTGGCCCTCCATGTTGGTCTGCTCTGCTAGTCCCTCCATGTTGGTCTGCTCTGCTAGTCCCTCCATGTTGGTCTGCTGGGCCTGTCCCTCCATGTTGGTCTGCTCTGCTTGTCCCTCCATGTTGGTCTGCTCTGCTAGTCCCTCCATGTTGGTCTGCTGGGCCTGTCCCTCCATGTTGGTCTGCTCTGCTAGTCCCTCCATGTTGGTCTGCTCTGCTAGTCCCTCCACGTTGGTCTGCTGTGCCTGGCCCTCCATGTTGGTCTGCTCTGCTAGTCCCTCCATGTTGGTCTGCTGTGCCTGGCCCTCATGTTGGTCTGCTCTGCTAGTCCCTCCATGTTGGTCTGCTCTGCTAGTCCCTCCATGTTGGTCTGCTCTGCTAGTCCCTCCATGTTGGTCTGCTCTGCTAGTCCCTCCATGTTGGTCTGCTCTGCTAGTCCCTCCATGTTGGTCTGCTCTGCTAGTCCCTCCATGTTGGTCTGCTGTGCCTGGCCCTCCATGTTGGTCTGCTCTGCTAGTCCCTCCATGTTGGTCTGCTCTGCTAGTCCCTCCATGTTGGTCTGCTGGGCCTGTCCCTCCATGTTGGTCTACTCTGCTTGTCCCTCCATGTTGGTCTGCTCTGCTAGTCCCTCCATGTTGGTCTGCTGGGCCTGTCCCTCCATGTTGGTCTGCTCTGCTTGTCCCTCCATGTTGGTCTGCTCTGCTAGTCCCTCCATGTTGGTCTGCTGGGCCTGTCCCTCCATGTTGGTCTGCTCTGCTAGTCCCTCCATGTTGGTCTGCTCTGCTAGTCCCTCCATGTTGGTCTGCTGTGCCTGGCCCTCCATGTTGGTCTGCTCTGCTAGTCCCTCCATGTTGGTCTGCTCTGCTAGTCCCTCCATGTTGGTCTGCTGTGCCTGGCCCTCCATGTTGGTCTGCTCTGCTAGTCCCTCCATGTTGGTCTGCTCTGCTAGTCCCTCCATGTTGGTCTGCTGGGCCTGTCCCTCCATGTTGGTCTGCTCTGCTTGTCCCTCCATGTTGGTCTGCTCTGCTAGTCCCTCCATGTTGGTCTGCTGTGCCTGGCCCTCCATGTTGGTCTGCTCTGCTTGTCCCTCCATGTTGGTCTGCTCTGCTAGTCCCTCCATGTTGGTCTGCTCTGCTAGTCCCTCCATGTTGGTCTGCTCTGCTAGTCTGCTCTGCTAGTCCCTCCATGTTGGTCTGCTCTGCTAGTCCCTCCATGTTGGTCTGCTGGGCCTGTCCCTCCATGTTGGTCTGCTCTGCTTGTCCCTCCATGTTGGTCTGCTCTGCTAGTCCCTCCATGTTGGTCTGCTCTGCTAGTCCCTCCATGTTGGTCTGCTGGGCCTGTCCCTCCATGTTGGTCTGCTCTGCTAGTCCCTCCATGTTGGTCTGCTCTGCTAGTCCCTCCATGTTGGTCTGCTCTGCTAGTCCCTCCATGTTGGTCTGCTCTGCTAGTCCCTCCATGTTGGTCTGCTCTGCTAGTCCCTCCATGTTGGTCTGCTGGGCCTGTCCCTCCATGTTGGTCTGCTCTGCTTGTCCCTCCATGTTGGTCTGCTCTGCTAGTCCCTCCATGTTGGTCTACTCTGCTAGTCCCTCCATGTTGGTCTGCTCTGCTAGTCCCTCCATGTTGGTCTGCTGGGCCTGTCCCTCCATGTTGGTCTGCTCTGCTTGTCCCTCCATGTTGGTCTGCTCTGCTAGTCCCTCCATGTTGGTCTGCTGGGCCTGTCCCTCCATGTTGGTCTGCTCTGCTAGTCCCTCTATGTTGGTCTGCTCTGCTAGTCCCTCCATGTTGGTCTGCTGTGCCTGGCCCTCCATGTTGGTCTGCTCTGCTAGTCCCTCCATGTTGGTCTGCTCTGCTAGTCCCTCCATGTTGGTCTGCTGTGCCTGGCCCTCCATGTTGGTCTGCTCTGCTAGTCCCTCCATGTTGGTCTGCTCTGCTAGTCTGCTCTGCTAGTCCCTCCATGTTGGTCTGCTCTGCTAGTCCCTCCATGTTGGTCTGCTGTGCCTGGCCCTCCATGTTGGTCTGCTCTGCTAGTCCCTCCATGTTGGTCTGCTCTGCTAGTCCCTCCATGTTGGTCTGCTCTGCTAGTCCCTCCATGTTGGTCTGCTCTGCTAGTCCCTCCATGTTGGTCTGCTCTGCTAGTCCCTCCATGTTGGTCTGCTGGGCCTGTCCCTCCATGTTGGTCTGCTCTGCTAGTCCCTCCATGTTGGTCTGCTCTGCTAGTCCCTCCATGTTGGTCTGCTCTGCTAGTCCCTCCATGTTGGTCTGCTCTGCTAGTCCCTCCATGTTGGTCTGCTCTGCTAGTCCCTCCATGTTGGTCTGCTCTGCTTGTCCCTCCATGTTGGTCTGCTCTGCTTGTCCCTCCATGTTGGTCTGCTCTGCTAGTCCCTCCATGTTGGTCTGCTCTGCTAGTCCCTCCATGTTGGTCTGCTCTGCTAGTCCCTCCATGTTGGTCTGCTGTGCCTGGCCCTCCATGTTGGTCTGCTCTGCTAGTCCCTCCATGTTGGTCTGCTCTGCTAGTCCCTCCATGTTGGTCTGCTCTGCTAGTCCCTCCATGTTGGTCTGCTCTGCTAGTCCCTCCATGTTGGTCTGCTCTGCTAGTCCCTCCATGTTGGTCTGCTGTGCCTGGCCCTCCATGTTGGTCTGCTCTGCTAGTCCCTCCATGTTGGTCTGCTCTGCTAGTCCCTCCATGTTGGTCTGCTGGGCCTGTCCCTCCATGTTGGTCTGCTCTGCTTGTCCCTCCATGTTGGTCTGCTCTGCTAGTCCCTCCATGTTGGTCTGCTGGGCCTGTCCCTCCATGTTGGTCTGCTCTGCTAGTCCCTCCATGTTGGTCTGCTCTGCTAGTCCCTCCATGTTGGTCTGCTGTGCCTGGCCCTCCATGTTGGTCTGCTCTGCTAGTCCCTCCATGTTGGTCTGCTGTGCCTGGCCCTCCATGTTGGTCTGCTCTGCTAGTCCCTCCATGTTGGTCTGCTCTGCTAGTCCCTCCATGTTGGTCTGCTCTGCTAGTCCCTCCATGTTGGTCTGCTCTGCTAGTCCCTCCATGTTGGTCTGCTCTGCTAGTCCCTCCATGTTGGTTTGCTGTGCCTGGCCCTCCATGTTGGTCTGCTCTGCTAGTCCCTCCATGTTGGTCTGCTCTGCTAGTCCCTCCATGTTGGTCTGCTGGGCCTGTCCCTCCATGTTGGTCTGCTCTGCTTGTCCCTCCATGTTGGTCTGCTCTGCTAGTCCCTCCATGTTGGTCTGCTGTGCCTGGCCCTCCATGTTGGTCTGCTGGGCCTGTCCCTCCATGTTGGTCTGCTCTGCTAGTCCCTCCATGTTGGTCTGCTCTGCTAGTCCCTCCATGTTGGTCTGCTCTGCTAGTCCCTCCATGTTGGTCTGCTGGGCCTGTCCCTCCATGTTGGTCTGCTCTGCTTGTCCCTCCATGTTGGTCTGCTCTGCTAGTCCCTCCATGTTGGTCTGCTGGGCCTGTCCCTCCATGTTGGTCTGCTCTGCTAGTCCCTCCATGTTGGTCTGCTCTGCTAGTCCCTCCATGTTGGTCTGCTGTGCCTGGCCCTCCATGTTGGTCTGCTCTGCTAGTCCCTCCATGTTGGTCTGCTCTGCTAGTCCCTCCATGTTGGTCTGCTGGGCCTGTCCCTCCATGTTGGTCTGCTCTGCTTGTCCCTCCATGTTGGTCTGCTCTGCTAGTCCCTCCATGTTGGTCTACTGGGCCTGTCCCTCCATGTTGGTCTGCTCTGCTTGTCCCTCCATGTTGGTCTGCTCTGCTAGTCCCTCCATGTTGGTCTGCTGGGCCTGTCCCTCCATGTTGGTCTGCTCTGCTAGTCCCTCCATGTTGGTCTGCTCTGCTAGTCCCTCCATGTTGGTCTGCTGTGCCTGGCCCTCCATGTTGGTCTGCTCTGCTAGTCCCTCCATGTTGGTCTGCTGTGCCTGGCCCTTCATGATGGTCTGCTCTGCTAGTCCCTCCATGTTGGTCTGCTCTGCTAGTCCCTCCATGTTGGTCTGCTCTGCTAGTCCCTCCATGTTGGTCTGCTGTGCCTGGCCCTCCATGTTGGTCTGCTCTGCTAGTCCCTCCATGTTGGTCTGCTCTGCTAGTCCCTCCATGTTGGTCTGCTGGGCCTGTCCCTCCATGTTGGTCTGCTCTGCTTGTCCCTCCATGTTGGTCTGCTCTGCTAGTCCCTCCATGTTGGTCTGCTGGGCCTGTCCCTCCATGTTGGTCTGCTCTGCTAGTCCCTCCATGTTGGTCTGCTCTGCTAGTCCCTCCACGTTGGTCTGCTGTGCCTGGCCCTCCATGTTGGTCTGCTCTGCTAGTCCCTCCATGTTGGTCTGCTGTGCCTGGCCCTCCATGTTGGTCTGCTCTGCTAGTCCCTCCATGTTGGTCTGCTCTGCTAGTCCCTCCATGTTGGTCTGCTCTGCTAGTCCCTCCATGTTGGTCTGCTCTGCTAGTCCCTCCATGTTGGTCTGCTCTGCTAGTCCCTCCATGTTGGTCTGCTCTGCTAGTCCCTCCATGTTGGTCTGCTGTGCCTGGCCCTCCATGTTGGTCTGCTCTGCTAGTCCCTCCATGTTGGTCTGCTCTGCTAGTCCCTCCATGTTGGTCTGCTGGGCCTGTCCCTCCATGTTGGTCTACTCTGCTTGTCCCTCCATGTTGGTCTGCTCTGCTAGTCCCTCCATGTTGGTCTGCTGGGCCTGTCCCTCCATGTTGGTCTGCTCTGCTTGTCCCTCCATGTTGGTCTGCTCTGCTAGTCCCTCCATGTTGGTCTGCTGGGCCTGTCCCTCCATGTTGGTCTGCTCTGCTAGTCCCTCCATGTTGGTCTGCTCTGCTAGTCCCTCCATGTTGGTCTGCTGTGCCTGGCCCTCCATGTTGGTCTGCTCTGCTAGTCCCTCCATGTTGGTCTGCTCTGCTAGTCCCTCCATGTTGGTCTGCTGTGCCTGGCCCTCCATGTTGGTCTGCTCTGCTAGTCCCTCCATGTTGGTCTGCTCTGCTAGTCCCTCCATGTTGGTCTGCTGGGCCTGTCCCTCCATGTTGGTCTGCTCTGCTTGTCCCTCCATGTTGGTCTGCTCTGCTAGTCCCTCCATGTTGGTCTGCTGTGCCTGGCCCTCCATGTTGGTCTGCTCTGCTTGTCCCTCCATGTTGGTCTGCTCTGCTAGTCCCTCCATGTTGGTCTGCTCTGCTAGTCCCTCCATGTTGGTCTGCTCTGCTAGTCTGCTCTGCTAGTCCCTCCATGTTGGTCTGCTCTGCTAGTCCCTCCATGTTGGTCTGCTGGGCCTGTCCCTCCATGTTGGTCTGCTCTGCTTGTCCCTCCATGTTGGTCTGCTCTGCTAGTCCCTCCATGTTGGTCTGCTGGGCCTGTCCCTCCATGTTGGTCTGCTCTGCTAGTCCCTCCATGTTGGTCTGCTCTGCTAGTCCCTCCATGTTGGTCTGCTGTGCCTGGCCCTCCATGTTGGTCTGCTCTGCTAGTCCCTCCATGTTGGTCTGCTGTGCCTGGCCCTCCATGTTGGTCTGCTCTGCTAGTCCCTCCATGTTGGTCTGCTCTGCTAGTCCCTCCATGTTGGTCTGCTCTGCTAGTCCCTCCATGTTGGTCTGCTCTGCTAGTCCCTCCATTTTGGTCTGCTCTGCTAGTCCCTCCATGTTGGTCTGCTGTGCCTGTCCCTCCATGTTGGTCTGCTCTGCTAGTCCCTCCATGTTGGTCTGCTCTGCTAGTCCCTCCATGTTGGTCTGCTGGGCCTGTCCCTCCATGTTGGTCTGCTCTGCTTGTCCCTCCATGTTGGTCTGCTCTGCTAGTCCCTCCATGTTGGTCTGCTGGGCCTGTCCCTCCATGTTGGTCTGCTCTGCTTGTCCCTCCATGTTGGTCTGCTCTGCTAGTCCCTCCATGTTGGTCTGCTGGGCCTGTCCCTCCATGTTGGTCTGCTCTGCTAATCCCTCCATGTTGGTCTGCTCTGCTAGTCCCTCCATGTTGGTCTGCTGTGCCTGGCCCTCCATGTTGGTCTGCTCTACTAGTCCCTCCATGTTGGTCTGCTGTGCCTGGCCCTCCATGTTGGTCTGCTCTGCTAGTCCCTCCATGTTGGTCTGCTCTGCTAGTCCCTCCATGTTGGTCTGCTCTGCTAGTCCCTCCATGTTGGTATGTTCTGCTAGTCCCTCCATGTTGGTCTGCTCTGCTAGTCCCTCCATGTTGGTCTACTCTGCTAGTCTGCTCTGCTAGTCCCTCCATGTTGGTCTGCTCTGCTAGTCCCTCCATGTTGGTCTGCTGGGCCTGTCCCTCCATGTTGGTCTGCTCTGCTTGTCCCTCCATGTTGGTCTGCTCTGCTAGTCCCTCCATGTTGGTCTGCTGGGCCTGTCCCTCCATGTTGGTCTGCTCTGCTAGTCCCTCCATGTTGGTCTGCTCTGCTAGTCCCTCCATGTTGGTCTGCTGTGCCTGGCCCTCCATGTTGGTCTGCTCTGCTAGTCCCTCCATGTTGGTCTGCTGTGCCTGGCCCTCCATGTTGGTCTGCTCTGCTAGTCCCTCCATGTTGGTCTGCTCTGCTAGTCCCTCCATGTTGGTCTGCTCTGCTAGTCCCTCCATGTTGGTCTGCTCTGCTAGTCCCTCCATGTTGGTCTGCTCTGCTAGTCCCTCCATGTTGGTCTGCTGTGCCTGGCCCTCCATGTTGGTCTGCTCTGCTAGTCCCTCCATGTTGGTCTGCTCTGCTAGTCCCTCCATGTTGGTCTGCTGGGCCTGTCCCTCCATGTTGGTCTGCTCTGCTTGTCCCTCCATGTTGGTCTGCTCTGCTAGTCCCTCCATGTTGGTCTGCTGTGCCTGGCCCTCCATGTTGGTCTGCTCTGCTAGTCCCTCCATGTTGGTCTGCTGTGCCTGGCCCTCCATGTTGGTCTGCTCTGCTAGTCCCTCCATGTTGGTCTGCTCTGCTAGTCCCTCCATGTTGGTCTGCTCTGCTAGTCCCTCCATGTTGGTCTGCTGTGCCTGGCCCTCCATGTTGGTCTGCTCTGCTAGTCCCTCCATGTTGGTCTGCTCTGCTAGTCCCTCCATGTTGGTCTGCTGTGCCTGGCCCTCCATGTTGGTCTGCTCTGCTAGTCCCTCCATGTTGTTCTGCTCTGCTAGTCCCTACATGTTGGTCTGCTGGGCCTGTCCCTCCATGTTGGTCTGCTCTGCTTGTCCCTCCATGTTGGTCTGCTCTGCTAGTCCCTCCAAATTGGTCTGCTGGGCCTGTCCCTCCATGTTGGTCTGCTCTGCTTGTCCCTCCATGTTGGTCTGCTCTGCTAGTCCCTCCATGTTGGTCTGCTGTGCCTGGCCCTCCATGTTGGTCTGCTCTGCTAGTCCCTCCATGTTGGTCTGCTCTGCTAGTCCCTCCATGTTGGTCTGCTGTGCCTGGCCCTCCATGTTGGTCTGCTCTGCTAGTCCCTCCATGTTGGTCTGCTCTGCTAGTCCCTCCATGTTGGTCTGCTCTGCTAGTCCCTCCATGTTGGTCTGCTCTGCTAGTCCCTCCATGTTGGTCTGCTGGGCCTGTCCCTCCATGTTGGTCTGCTCTGCTAGTCCCTCCATGTTGGTCTGCTCTGCTAGTCCCTCCATGTTGGTCTGCTCTGCTAGTCCCTCCATGTTGGTCTGCTCTGCTAGTCCCTCCATGTTGGTCTGCTGGGCCTGTCCCTCCATGTTGGTCTGCTCTGCTTGTCCCTCCATGTTGGTCTGCTCTGCTAGTCCCTCCATGTTGGTCTGCTGTGCCTGGCCCTCCATGTTGGTCTGCTCTGCTAGTCCCTCCATGTTGGTCTGCTCTGCTAGTCCCTCCATGTTGGTCTGCTGTGCCTGGCCCTCCATGTTGGTCTGCTCTGCTAGTCCCTCCATGTTGGTCTGCTCTGCTAGTCCCTCCATGTTGGTCTGCTGGGCCTGTCCCTCCATGTTGGTCTGCTCTGCTTGTCCCTCCATGTTGGTCTGCTCTGCTAGTCCCTCCATGTTGGTCTGCTGGGCCTGTCCCTCCATGTTGGTCTGCTCTGCTAGTCCCTCCATGTTGGTCTGCTCTGCTAGTCCCTCCATGTTGGTCTGCTGTGCCTGGCCCTCCATGTTGGTCTGCTCTGCTAGTCCCTCCATGTTGGTCTGCTGTGCCTGGCCCTCCATGTTGGTCTGCTCTGCTAGTCCCTCCATGTTGGTCTGCTCTGCTAGTCCCTCCATGTTGGTCTGCTGTGCCTGGCCCTCCATGTTGGTCTGCTCTGCTAGTCCCTCCATGTTGGTCTGCTCTGCTAGTCCCTCCATGTTGGTCTGCTCTGCTAGTCCCTCCATGTTGGTCTGCTCTGCTAGTCCCTCCATGTTGGTCTGCTCTGCTAGTCCCTCCATGTTGGTCTGCTGTGCCTGGCCCTCCATGTTGGTCTGCTCTGCTAGTCCCTCCATGTTGGTCTGCTCTGCTAGTCCCTCCATGTTGGTCTGCTCTGCTAGTCCCTCCATGTTGGTCTGCTCTGCTAGTCCCTCCATGTTGGTCTGCTCTGCTAGTCCCTCCATGTTGGTCTGCTGGGCCTGTCCCTCCATGTTGGTCTGCTCTGCTAGTCCCTCCATGTTGGTCTGCTCTGCTAGTCCCTCCATGTTGGTCTGCTCTGCTAGTCCCTCCATGTTGGTCTGCTCTGCTAGTCCCTCCATGTTGGTCTGCTCTGCTAGTCCCTCCATGTTGGTCTGCTGGGCCTGTCCCTCCATGTTGGTCTGCTCTGCTTGTCCCTCCATGTTGGTCTGCTCTGCTAGTCCCTCCATGTTGGTCTGCTCTGCTAGTCCCTCCATGTTGGTCTGCTCTGCTAGTCCCTCCATGTTGGTCTGCTGGGCCTGTCCCTCCATGTTGGTCTGCTCTGCTTGTCCCTCCATGTTGGTCTGCTCTGCTAGTCCCTCCATGTTGGTCTGCTGGGCCTGTCCCTCCATGTTGGTCTGCTCTGCTAGTCCCTCCATGTTGGTCTGCTCTGCTAGTCCCTCCATGTTGGTCTGCTGTGCCTGGCCCTCCATGTTGGTCTGCTCTGCTAGTCCCTCCATGTTGGTCTGCTCTGCTAGTCCCTCCATGTTGGTCTGCTGTGCCTGGCCCTCCATGTTGGTCTGCTCTGCTAGTCCCTCCATGTTGGTCTGCTCTGCTAGTCTGCTCTGCTAGTCCCTCCATGTTGGTCTGCTCTGCTAGTCCCTCCATGTTGGTCTGCTGTGCCTGGCCCTCCATGTTGGTCTGCTCTGCTAGTCCCTCCATGTTGGTCTGCTCTGCTAGTCCCTCCATGTTGGTCTGCTCTGCTAGTCCCTCCATGTTGGTCTGCTCTGCTAGTCCCTCCATGTTGGTCTGCTCTGCTAGTCCCTCCATGTTGGTCTGCTGGGCCTGTCCCTCCATGTTGGTCTGCTCTGCTAGTCCCTCCATGTTGGTCTGCTCTGCTAGTCCCTCCATGTTGGTCTGCTCTGCTAGTCCCTCCATGTTGGTCTGCTCTGCTAGTCCCTCCATGTTGGTCTGCTCTGCTAGTCCCTCCATGTTGGTCTGCTCTGCTAGTCCCTCCATGTTGGTCTGCTGGGCCTGTCCCTCCATGTTGGTCTGCTCTGCTTGTCCCTCCATGTTGGTCTGCTCTGCTAGTCCCTCCATGTTGGTCTGCTGGGCCTGGCCCTCCATGTTGGTCTGCTCTGCTAGTCCCTCCATGTTGGTCTGCTGTGCCTGGCCCTCCATGTTGGTCTGCTCTGCTAGTCCCTCCATGTTGGTCTGCTCTGCTAGTCCCTCCATGTTGGTCTGCTCTGCTAGTCCCTCCATGTTGGTCTGCTCTGCTAGTCCCTCCATGTTGGTCTGCTCTGCTAGTCCCTCCATGTTGGTCTGCTCTGCTAGTCCCTCCATGTTGGTCTGCTGTGCCTGGCCCTCCATGTTGGTCTGCTCTGCTAGTCCCTCCATGTTGGTCTGCTCTGCTAGTCCCTCCATGTTGGTCTGCTGGGCCTGTCCCTCCATGTTGGTCTGCTCTGCTTGTCCCTCCACGTTGGTCTGCTCTGCTAGTCCCTCCATGTTGGTCTGCTGGGCCTGTCCCTCCATGTTGGTCTGCTCTGCTTGTCCCTCCATGTTGGTCTGCTCTGCTAGTCCCTCCATGTTGGTCTGCTGGGCCTGTCCCTCCATGTTGGTCTGCTCTGCTTGTCCCTCCATGTTGGTCTGCTCTGCTAGTCCCTCCATGTTGGTCTGCTGGGCCTGTCCCTCCATGTTGGTCTGCTCTGCTAGTCCCTCCATGTTGGTCTGCTCTGCTAGTCCCTCCATGTTGGTCTGCTGTGCCTGGCCCTCCATGTTGGTCTGCTCTGCTAGTCCCTCCATGTTGGTCTGCTGTGCCTGGCCCTTCATGATGGTCTGCTCTGCTAGTCCCTCCATGTTGGTCTGCTCTGCTAGTCCCTCCATGTTGGTCTGCTCTGCTAGTCCCTCCATGTTGGTCTGCTGTGCCTGGCCCTCCATGTTGGTCTGCTCTGCTAGTCCCTCCATGTTGGTCTGCTCTGCTAGTCCCTCCATGTTGGTCTGCTGGGCCTGTCCCTCCATGTTGGTCTGCTCTGCTTGTCCCTCCATGTTGGTCTGCTCTGCTAGTCCCTCCATGTTGGTCTGCTGGGCCTGTCCCTCCATGTTGGTCTGCTCTGCTAGTCCCTCCATGTTGGTCTGCTCTGCTAGTCCCTCCACGTTGGTCTGCTGTGCCTGGCCCTCCATGTTGGTCTGCTCTGCTAGTCCCTCCATGTTGGTCTGCTCTGCTAGTCCCTCCATGTTGGTCTGCTGTGCCTGGCCCTCCATGTTGGTCTGCTCTGCTAGTCCCTCCATGTTGGTCTGCTCTGCTAGTCCCTCCATGTTGGTCTGCTGGGCCTGTCCCTCCATGTTGGTCTGCTCTGCTTGTCCCTCCATGTTGGTCTGCTCTGCTAGTCCCTCCATGTTGGTCTGCTGTGCCTGGCCCTCCATGTTGGTCTGCTCTGCTTGTCCCTCCATGTTGGTCTGCTCTGCTAGTCCCTCCATGTTGGTCTGCTCTGCTAGTCCCTCCATGTTGGTCTGCTCTGCTAGTCTGCTCTGCTAGTCCCTCCATGTTGGTCTGCTCTGCTAGTCCCTCCATGTTGGTCTGCTGGGCCTGTCCCTCCATGTTGGTCTGCTCTGCTTGTCCCTCCATGTTGGTCTGCTCTGCTAGTCCCTCCATGTTGGTCTGCTGGGCCTGTCCCTCCATGTTGGTCTGCTCTGCTAGTCCCTCCATGTTGGTCTGCTCTGCTAGTCCCTCCATGTTGGTCTGCTGTGCCTGGCCCTCCATGTTGGTCTGCTCTGCTAGTCCCTCCATGTTGGTCTGCTGTGCCTGGCCCTCCATGTTGGTCTGCTCTGCTAGTCCCTCCATGTTGGTCTGCTCTGCTAGTCCCTCCATGTTGGTCTGCTCTGCTAGTCCCTCCATGTTGGTCTGCTCTGCTAGTCCCTCCATTTTGGTCTGCTCTGCTAGTCCCTCCATGTTGGTCTGCTGTGCCTGTCCCTCCATGTTGGTCTGCTCTGCTAGTCCCTCCATGTTGGTCTGCTCTGCTAGTCCCTCCATGTTGGTCTGCTGGGCCTGTCCCTCCATGTTGGTCTGCTCTGCTTGTCCCTCCATGTTGGTCTGCTCTGCTAGTCCCTCCATGTTGGTCTGCTGGGCCTGTCCCTCCATGTTGGTCTGCTCTGCTTGTCCCTCCATGTTGGTCTGCTCTGCTAGTCCCTCCATGTTGGTCTGCTGGGCCTGTCCCTCCATGTTGGTCTGCTCTGCTAATCCCTCCATGTTGGTCTGCTCTGCTAGTCCCTCCATGTTGGTCTGCTGTGCCTGGCCCTCCATGTTGGTCTGCTCTACTAGTCCCTCCATGTTGGTCTGCTGTGCCTGGCCCTCCATGTTGGTCTGCTCTGCTAGTCCCTCCATGTTGGTCTGCTCTGCTAGTCCCTCCATGTTGGTCTGCTCTGCTAGTCCCTCCATGTTGGTATGTTCTGCTAGTCCCTCCATGTTGGTCTGCTCTGCTAGTCCCTCCATGTTGGTCTACTCTGCTAGTCTGCTCTGCTAGTCCCTCCATGTTGGTCTGCTCTGCTAGTCCCTCCATGTTGGTCTGCTGGGCCTGTCCCTCCATGTTGGTCTGCTCTGCTTGTCCCTCCATGTTGGTCTGCTCTGCTAGTCCCTCCATGTTGGTCTGCTGGGCCTGTCCCTCCATGTTGGTCTGCTCTGCTAGTCCCTCCATGTTGGTCTGCTCTGCTAGTCCCTCCATGTTGGTCTGCTGTGCCTGGCCCTCCATGTTGGTCTGCTCTGCTAGTCCCTCCATGTTGGTCTGCTGTGCCTGGCCCTCCATGTTGGTCTGCTCTGCTAGTCCCTCCATGTTGGTCTGCTCTGCTAGTCCCTCCATGTTGGTCTGCTCTGCTAGTCCCTCCATGTTGGTCTGCTCTGCTAGTCCCTCCATGTTGGTCTGCTCTGCTAGTCCCTCCATGTTGGTCTGCTGTGCCTGGCCCTCCATGTTGGTCTGCTCTGCTAGTCCCTCCATGTTGGTCTGCTCTGCTAGTCCCTCCATGTTGGTCTGCTGGGCCTGTCCCTCCATGTTGGTCTGCTCTGCTTGTCCCTCCATGTTGGTCTGCTCTGCTAGTCCCTCCATGTTGGTCTGCTGTGCCTGGCCCTCCATGTTGGTCTGCTCTGCTAGTCCCTCCATGTTGGTCTGCTGTGCCTGGCCCTCCATGTTGGTCTGCTCTGCTAGTCCCTCCATGTTGGTCTGCTCTGCTAGTCCCTCCATGTTGGTCTGCTCTGCTAGTCCCTCCATGTTGGTCTGCTGTGCCTGGCCCTCCATGTTGGTCTGCTCTGCTAGTCCCTCCATGTTGGTCTGCTCTGCTAGTCCCTCCATGTTGGTCTGCTGTGCCTGGCCCTCCATGTTGGTCTGCTCTGCTAGTCCCTCCATGTTGTTCTGCTCTGCTAGTCCCTACATGTTGGTCTGCTGGGCCTGTCCCTCCATGTTGGTCTGCTCTGCTTGTCCCTCCATGTTGGTCTGCTCTGCTAGTCCCTCCAAATTGGTCTGCTGGGCCTGTCCCTCCATGTTGGTCTGCTCTGCTTGTCCCTCCATGTTGGTCTGCTCTGCTAGTCCCTCCATGTTGGTCTGCTGTGCCTGGCCCTCCATGTTGGTCTGCTCTGCTAGTCCCTCCATGTTGGTCTGCTCTGCTAGTCCCTCCATGTTGGTCTGCTGTGCCTGGCCCTCCATGTTGGTCTGCTCTGCTAGTCCCTCCATGTTGGTCTGCTCTGCTAGTCCCTCCATGTTGGTCTGCTCTGCTAGTCCCTCCATGTTGGTCTGCTCTGCTAGTCCCTCCATGTTGGTCTGCTGGGCCTGTCCCTCCATGTTGGTCTGCTCTGCTAGTCCCTCCATGTTGGTCTGCTCTGCTAGTCCCTCCATGTTGGTCTGCTCTGCTAGTCCCTCCATGTTGGTCTGCTCTGCTAGTCCCTCCATGTTGGTCTGCTGGGCCTGTCCCTCCATGTTGGTCTGCTCTGCTTGTCCCTCCATGTTGGTCTGCTCTGCTAGTCCCTCCATGTTGGTCT
The DNA here is from genome assembly GCF_963514095.1 of Eutrigla gurnardus. Lineage (NCBI taxonomy): Eukaryota > Metazoa > Chordata > Actinopteri > Perciformes > Triglidae > Eutrigla > Eutrigla gurnardus. The sequence goes on along the minus strand of NW_028155322.1, from coordinate 6,613 downwards.
GCTGTGCCTGGCCCTCCATGTTGGTCTGCTCTGCTAGTCCCTCCATGTTGGTCTGCTCTGCTAGTCCCTCCATGTTGGTCTGCTGTGCCTGGCCCTCCATGTTGGTCTGCTCTGCTAGTCCCTCCATGTTGGTCTGCTCTGCTAGTCCCTCCATGTTGGTCTGCTGGGCCTGTCCCTCCATGTTGGTCTGCTCTGCTTGTCCCTCCATGTTGGTCTGCTCTGCTAGTCCCTCCATGTTGGTCTGCTGGGCCTGTCCCTCCATGTTGGTCTGCTCTGCTAGTCCCTCCATGTTGGTCTGCTCTGCTAGTCCCTCCATGTTGGTCTGCTGTGCCTGGCCCTCCATGTTGGTCTGCTCTGCTAGTCCCTCCATGTTGGTCTGCTGTGCCTGGCCCTCCATGTTGGTCTGCTCTGCTAGTCCCTCCATGTTGGTCTGCTCTGCTAGTCCCTCCATGTTGGTCTGCTGTGCCTGGCCCTCCATGTTGGTCTGCTCTGCTAGTCCCTCCATGTTGGTCTGCTCTGCTAGTCCCTCCATGTTGGTCTGCTCTGCTAGTCCCTCCATGTTGGTCTGCTCTGCTAGTCCCTCCATGTTGGTCTGCTCTGCTAGTCCCTCCATGTTGGTCTGCTGTGCCTGGCCCTCCATGTTGGTCTGCTCTGCTAGTCCCTCCATGTTGGTCTGCTCTGCTAGTCCCTCCATGTTGGTCTGCTCTGCTAGTCCCTCCATGTTGGTCTGCTCTGCTAGTCCCTCCATGTTGGTCTGCTCTGCTAGTCCCTCCATGTTGGTCTGCTGGGCCTGTCCCTCCATGTTGGTCTGCTCTGCTAGTCCCTCCATGTTGGTCTGCTCTGCTAGTCCCTCCATGTTGGTCTGCTCTGCTAGTCCCTCCATGTTGGTCTGCTCTGCTAGTCCCTCCATGTTGGTCTGCTCTGCTAGTCCCTCCATGTTGGTCTGCTGGGCCTGTCCCTCCATGTTGGTCTGCTCTGCTTGTCCCTCCATGTTGGTCTGCTCTGCTAGTCCCTCCATGTTGGTCTGCTCTGCTAGTCCCTCCATGTTGGTCTGCTCTGCTAGTCCCTCCATGTTGGTCTGCTGGGCCTGTCCCTCCATGTTGGTCTGCTCTGCTTGTCCCTCCATGTTGGTCTGCTCTGCTAGTCCCTCCATGTTGGTCTGCTGGGCCTGTCCCTCCATGTTGGTCTGCTCTGCTAGTCCCTCCATGTTGGTCTGCTCTGCTAGTCCCTCCATGTTGGTCTGCTGTGCCTGGCCCTCCATGTTGGTCTGCTCTGCTAGTCCCTCCATGTTGGTCTGCTCTGCTAGTCCCTCCATGTTGGTCTGCTGTGCCTGGCCCTCCATGTTGGTCTGCTCTGCTAGTCCCTCCATGTTGGTCTGCTCTGCTAGTCTGCTCTGCTAGTCCCTCCATGTTGGTCTGCTCTGCTAGTCCCTCCATGTTGGTCTGCTGTGCCTGGCCCTCCATGTTGGTCTGCTCTGCTAGTCCCTCCATGTTGGTCTGCTCTGCTAGTCCCTCCATGTTGGTCTGCTCTGCTAGTCCCTCCATGTTGGTCTGCTCTGCTAGTCCCTCCATGTTGGTCTGCTCTGCTAGTCCCTCCATGTTGGTCTGCTGGGCCTGTCCCTCCATGTTGGTCTGCTCTGCTAGTCCCTCCATGTTGGTCTGCTCTGCTAGTCCCTCCATGTTGGTCTGCTCTGCTAGTCCCTCCATGTTGGTCTGCTCTGCTAGTCCCTCCATGTTGGTCTGCTCTGCTAGTCCCTCCATGTTGGTCTGCTCTGCTAGTCCCTCCATGTTGGTCTGCTGGGCCTGTCCCTCCATGTTGGTCTGCTCTGCTTGTCCCTCCATGTTGGTCTGCTCTGCTAGTCCCTCCATGTTGGTCTGCTGGGCCTGGCCCTCCATGTTGGTCTGCTCTGCTAGTCCCTCCATGTTGGTCTGCTGTGCCTGGCCCTCCATGTTGGTCTGCTCTGCTAGTCCCTCCATGTTGGTCTGCTCTGCTAGTCCCTCCATGTTGGTCTGCTCTGCTAGTCCCTCCATGTTGGTCTGCTCTGCTAGTCCCTCCATGTTGGTCTGCTCTGCTAGTCCCTCCATGTTGGTCTGCTCTGCTAGTCCCTCCATGTTGGTCTGCTGTGCCTGGCCCTCCATGTTGGTCTGCTCTGCTAGTCCCTCCATGTTGGTCTGCTCTGCTAGTCCCTCCATGTTGGTCTGCTGGGCCTGTCCCTCCATGTTGGTCTGCTCTGCTTGTCCCTCCACGTTGGTCTGCTCTGCTAGTCCCTCCATGTTGGTCTGCTGGGCCTGTCCCTCCATGTTGGTCTGCTCTGCTTGTCCCTCCATGTTGGTCTGCTCTGCTAGTCCCTCCATGTTGGTCTGCTGGGCCTGTCCCTCCATGTTGGTCTGCTCTGCTTGTCCCTCCATGTTGGTCTGCTCTGCTAGTCCCTCCATGTTGGTCTGCTGGGCCTGTCCCTCCATGTTGGTCTGCTCTGCTAGTCCCTCCATGTTGGTCTGCTCTGCTAGTCCCTCCATGTTGGTCTGCTGTGCCTGGCCCTCCATGTTGGTCTGCTCTGCTAGTCCCTCCATGTTGGTCTGCTGTGCCTGGCCCTTCATGATGGTCTGCTCTGCTAGTCCCTCCATGTTGGTCTGCTCTGCTAGTCCCTCCATGTTGGTCTGCTCTGCTAGTCCCTCCATGTTGGTCTGCTGTGCCTGGCCCTCCATGTTGGTCTGCTCTGCTAGTCCCTCCATGTTGGTCTGCTCTGCTAGTCCCTCCATGTTGGTCTGCTGGGCCTGTCCCTCCATGTTGGTCTGCTCTGCTTGTCCCTCCATGTTGGTCTGCTCTGCTAGTCCCTCCATGTTGGTCTGCTGGGCCTGTCCCTCCATGTTGGTCTGCTCTGCTAGTCCCTCCATGTTGGTCTGCTCTGCTAGTCCCTCCACGTTGGTCTGCTGTGCCTGGCCCTCCATGTTGGTCTGCTCTGCTAGTCCCTCCATGTTGGTCTGCTGTGCCTGGCCCTCCATGTTGGTCTGCTCTGCTAGTCCCTCCATGTTGGTCTGCTCTGCTAGTCCCTCCATGTTGGTCTGCTCTGCTAGTCCCTCCATGTTGGTCTGCTCTGCTAGTCCCTCCATGTTGGTCTGCTCTGCTAGTCCCTCCATGTTGGTCTGCTGTGCCTGGCCCTCCATGTTGGTCTGCTCTGCTAGTCCCTCCATGTTGGTCTGCTCTGCTAGTCCCTCCATGTTGGTCTGCTGGGCCTGTCCCTCCATGTTGGTCTACTCTGCTTGTCCCTCCATGTTGGTCTGCTCTGCTAGTCCCTCCATGTTGGTCTGCTGGGCCTGTCCCTCCATGTTGGTCTGCTCTGCTTGTCCCTCCATGTTGGTCTGCTCTGCTAGTCCCTCCATGTTGGTCTGCTGGGCCTGTCCCTCCATGTTGGTCTGCTCTGCTAGTCCCTCCATGTTGGTCTGCTCTGCTAGTCCCTCCATGTTGGTCTGCTGTGCCTGGCCCTCCATGTTGGTCTGCTCTGCTAGTCCCTCCATGTTGGTCTGCTCTGCTAGTCCCTCCATGTTGGTCTGCTGTGCCTGGCCCTCCATGTTGGTCTGCTCTGCTAGTCCCTCCATGTTGGTCTGCTCTGCTAGTCCCTCCATGTTGGTCTGCTGGGCCTGTCCCTCCATGTTGGTCTGCTCTGCTTGTCCCTCCATGTTGGTCTGCTCTGCTAGTCCCTCCATGTTGGTCTGCTGTGCCTGGCCCTCCATGTTGGTCTGCTCTGCTTGTCCCTCCATGTTGGTCTGCTCTGCTAGTCCCTCCATGTTGGTCTGCTCTGCTAGTCCCTCCATGTTGGTCTGCTCTGCTAGTCTGCTCTGCTAGTCCCTCCATGTTGGTCTGCTCTGCTAGTCCCTCCATGTTGGTCTGCTGGGCCTGTCCCTCCATGTTGGTCTGCTCTGCTTGTCCCTCCATGTTGGTCTGCTCTGCTAGTCCCTCCATGTTGGTCTGCTGGGCCTGTCCCTCCATGTTGGTCTGCTCTGCTAGTCCCTCCATGTTGGTCTGCTCTGCTAGTCCCTCCATGTTGGTCTGCTGTGCCTGGCCCTCCATGTTGGTCTGCTCTGCTAGTCCCTCCATGTTGGTCTGCTGTGCCTGGCCCTCCATGTTGGTCTGCTCTGCTAGTCCCTCCATGTTGGTCTGCTCTGCTAGTCCCTCCATGTTGGTCTGCTCTGCTAGTCCCTCCATGTTGGTCTGCTCTGCTAGTCCCTCCATTTTGGTCTGCTCTGCTAGTCCCTCCATGTTGGTCTGCTGTGCCTGTCCCTCCATGTTGGTCTGCTCTGCTAGTCCCTCCATGTTGGTCTGCTCTGCTAGTCCCTCCATGTTGGTCTGCTGGGCCTGTCCCTCCATGTTGGTCTGCTCTGCTTGTCCCTCCATGTTGGTCTGCTCTGCTAGTCCCTCCATGTTGGTCTGCTGGGCCTGTCCCTCCATGTTGGTCTGCTCTGCTTGTCCCTCCATGTTGGTCTGCTCTGCTAGTCCCTCCATGTTGGTCTGCTGGGCCTGTCCCTCCATGTTGGTCTGCTCTGCTAATCCCTCCATGTTGGTCTGCTCTGCTAGTCCCTCCATGTTGGTCTGCTGTGCCTGGCCCTCCATGTTGGTCTGCTCTACTAGTCCCTCCATGTTGGTCTGCTGTGCCTGGCCCTCCATGTTGGTCTGCTCTGCTAGTCCCTCCATGTTGGTCTGCTCTGCTAGTCCCTCCATGTTGGTCTGCTCTGCTAGTCCCTCCATGTTGGTATGTTCTGCTAGTCCCTCCATGTTGGTCTGCTCTGCTAGTCCCTCCATGTTGGTCTACTCTGCTAGTCTGCTCTGCTAGTCCCTCCATGTTGGTCTGCTCTGCTAGTCCCTCCATGTTGGTCTGCTGGGCCTGTCCCTCCATGTTGGTCTGCTCTGCTTGTCCCTCCATGTTGGTCTGCTCTGCTAGTCCCTCCATGTTGGTCTGCTGGGCCTGTCCCTCCATGTTGGTCTGCTCTGCTAGTCCCTCCATGTTGGTCTGCTCTGCTAGTCCCTCCATGTTGGTCTGCTGTGCCTGGCCCTCCATGTTGGTCTGCTCTGCTAGTCCCTCCATGTTGGTCTGCTGTGCCTGGCCCTCCATGTTGGTCTGCTCTGCTAGTCCCTCCATGTTGGTCTGCTCTGCTAGTCCCTCCATGTTGGTCTGCTCTGCTAGTCCCTCCATGTTGGTCTGCTCTGCTAGTCCCTCCATGTTGGTCTGCTCTGCTAGTCCCTCCATGTTGGTCTGCTGTGCCTGGCCCTCCATGTTGGTCTGCTCTGCTAGTCCCTCCATGTTGGTCTGCTCTGCTAGTCCCTCCATGTTGGTCTGCTCTGCTAGTCCCTCCACGTTGGTCTGCTGTGCCTGGCCCTCCATGTTGGTCTGCTCTGCTAGTCCCTCCATGTTGGTCTGCTGTGCCTGGCCCTCCATGTTGGTCTGCTCTGCTAGTCCCTCCATGTTGGTCTGCTCTGCTAGTCCCTCCATGTTGGTCTGCTCTGCTAGTCCCTCCATGTTGGTCTGCTCTGCTAGTCCCTCCATGTTGGTCTGCTCTGCTAGTCCCTCCATGTTGGTCTGCTCTGCTAGTCCCTCCATGTTGGTCTGCTGTGCCTGGCCCTCCATGTTGGTCTGCTCTGCTAGTCCCTCCATGTTGGTCTGCTCTGCTAGTCCCTCCATGTTGGTCTGCTGGGCCTGTCCCTCCATGTTGGTCTACTCTGCTTGTCCCTCCATGTTGGTCTGCTCTGCTAGTCCCTCCATGTTGGTCTGCTGGGCCTGTCCCTCCATGTTGGTCTGCTCTGCTTGTCCCTCCATGTTGGTCTGCTCTGCTAGTCCCTCCATGTTGGTCTGCTGGGCCTGTCCCTCCATGTTGGTCTGCTCTGCTAGTCCCTCCATGTTGGTCTGCTCTGCTAGTCCCTCCATGTTGGTCTGCTGTGCCTGGCCCTCCATGTTGGTCTGCTCTGCTAGTCCCTCCATGTTGGTCTGCTCTGCTAGTCCCTCCATGTTGGTCTGCTGTGCCTGGCCCTCCATGTTGGTCTGCTCTGCTAGTCCCTCCATGTTGGTCTGCTCTGCTAGTCCCTCCATGTTGGTCTGCTGGGCCTGTCCCTCCATGTTGGTCTGCTCTGCTTGTCCCTCCATGTTGGTCTGCTCTGCTAGTCCCTCCATGTTGGTCTGCTGTGCCTGGCCCTCCATGTTGGTCTGCTCTGCTTGTCCTCCATGTTGGTCTGCTCTGCTAGTCCCTCCATGTTGGTCTGCTCTGCTAGTCCCTCCATGTTGGTCTGCTCTGCTAGTCTGCTCTGCTAGTCCCTCCATGTTGGTCTGCTCTGCTAGTCCCTCCATGTTGGTCTGCTGGGCCTGTCCCTCCATGTTGGTCTGCTCTGCTTGTCCCTCCATGTTGGTCTGCTCTGCTAGTCCCTCCATGTTGGTCTGCTGGGCCTGTCCCTCCATGTTGGTCTGCTCTGCTAGTCCCTCCATGTTGGTCTGCTCTGCTAGTCCCTCCATGTTGGTCTGCTGTGCCTGGCCCTCCATGTTGGTCTGCTCTGCTAGTCCCTCCATGTTGGTCTGCTGTGCCTGGCCCTCCATGTTGGTCTGCTCTGCTAGTCCCTCCATGTTGGTCTG